>NW_027117997.1:0-29051 GCF_038497935.1 Neoaidaea tothii
TCGCCGCCGGAGGCTCGCTGCACCGCCAGCGCACGAGCCTCCGGCGGCGACTCCGTCGAGGGTGGCTGCCCTGCGGGCAGAGGCGAAACGCGCTCGCGGGATCGGCCTGGGGTCCGTGCGGCTATATGCCGCACTCCGTGCGGCTCACGACCGCCCCGGCGCAGCCGTCGCCGCCGCGCCCGCGCCCCGCCACCGGCCCGCAGGCCGCGCGGGTCTCCGGGTGGCGCAGGCGCGGTCGCGCGCCGCACGGCGCGCGGCGCATCCCGTGATGTCGGGTTATGGTACTTTACCCAACGTCGGCCGCTCCGTCTTCCATCCGTCTCCCGTCCGCAGCCCGCATCCAAGTCACGAGCATGAACATCTTCCGCTTCCTGGGTAAGTGATCGCGGGCCCGGGCTGACCGCAGGCGACCTGTCGCATCTGTGCAGCATCTTCATCCTGCTGCAGAAGATGCGCACATCGCGGTCGTGCGCGGGCATCTCGTTCAAGAGCCAGGCGCTGTACACGGTGGTGTACGTGACGCGGTATCTCGGTAAGTCCGGCGGCAATTGCGCTGACGCAGACCTGTTCTGGGGCCGGTACCTGTCGTTCTACAACACGGTGATGAAGCTGTTCTTCATCGGGTCGTCGCTGACGATTCTGTACATGATGAAGGTCAAGTTCAAGCCCACGCACGACCCCAACATCGACACGTTCAAGATCGAGTACCTGCTGTCGGGGTCGTTCGTGATGGCGCTGGTGTTCACGTACAAGTACACGATCTCGGAGGTAGGCGGCGCGTGGGCGGGCTGACGCAGATCCTGTGGTCGTTCTCGATCTGGCTCGAGTCGGTGGCAATCCTGCCGCAGCTGTTCATGCTGCAGCGCACGGGCGAGGCCGAGTCGCTGACGACGCACTACATCTTCGCGCTGGGCGCGTACCGCGCGCTGTACATCCCCAACTGGATCTACCGGTGGCTGGCCGAGTCGTTCGTGGACCCGATCGCGATCGTGGCGGGCATCGTCCAGACGGGGCTGTACTCGGACTTTTTCTACGTGTACTACACCAAGTAAGTGGGCGGCCGAGCGCGCTGACGCCAGGGTCATGAAGGGCAAGAAGTTCGAGCTGCCGCAGTAGAGCCGCGCCGACGCCCGGCCTAATAAGACTTTCCGCCATCCCGCCGGCCGCGGCGGCCGCGCGCGCAGCATACCCGCCCCGGCCGATACCCCTGACTGCGCGCGGCGGCCGCCCGGCCGTGATATCACGCAGGCGCTCGCTACGCCGCGCCTAGATCTAGCCGGCGATTATACTTTGCAGGTGTGCCAGCGTCCAAAAAAGAGCCGATCAGATGACGTGTAAACAAAGCTCGCGTTGTTTACGTCCCAGCGGGCGCACGCGTCCGCGGCGGGCCGCGCCGGACCGATTTAGAATGTGACGGGCGCGGGCGGCGGGCGCGGCGGCGCCCGCGCGGGCGACGCGGGCGCGGGCGCGCGCGCGCGCCGCACGGCGCCTTTTATTGCGCGCATGCCCGCCCTGCTCCGTACCCTCTGCACCCCCGGCCTGGATCCCGCTGCTCGCTTCCGGCCCGTCCCCGTGCCCGGCGCTGCTCTGACCATGAGCTTCCCCAACGAGCACGCGTACCTGATGCCGATCAAGCTGTACCTGGACGCGACCAAGGACCACGACCGCGACGACTGCAGCCCGTCCGAGGCCGAGATGACGAGCAACTTCAAGCTGGACCTGCCGTCGTCGAGCGGGTACCTGCGCGCGCTCAACGACTCGTTCCACCTGGGCATGTGCAAGCGCGAGGAGGACGACGAGCCGTACCTGCCGTCGTCGCCGCTGCGCGGCGCGAGCCCGTGGCTGCCGATGCTGCCGCTGACGGCCGAGGAGGAGCACTACCGGCACAACATGAGCCTGGTGCGCGGGACCAAGATCGTGACGGACCCGGCCGCGACGGACGAGTGCGTGACCGAGGACGAGGGCGAGCGGTGCGACGCGCTGCTGGCGGCGGGCGGCGCCGAGGCCGCCGGCGAGGCGCGCGAGCGCGTGCTGGACGCGCTGTTCTTCCCGGACTCGGGCGAGTTCATCGGCTACCTCGGCTTCCCGACGTACAGCCAGTGCAGCCAGCTGATCGGCGCGTACCTGGACACGCTGTCGACGGTGAAGAAGAACAAGTCGCTGATCACGCGCACCATGTACGACGACATCAAGAACGTGCTGCAGGACACGTCCAACACCGCCATCGGCTCGCCCCAGTTCCGGTTCTGGGCCAAGAAGAACTTCGACCTGTTCGAGGACTCGGACTCGACCCACAAGGTCATGCACAAGGGCAAGCCCGTGGCCGTGCTCGAGGAGCTCTACAACATCCTCAGCGTGTCGCACCTGCACTCCAACCACGGCGGGCGCGACAAGACGCTGACGCAGGTACGTCCGGCCGCGCGCGGCGCTAACGCCAGCTCCGCCGGTGGCACTCGCGCGTGCCCAAGAACCTGATCTCGCAGTTCATCAAGATCTGCCCGACGTGCAACGCGTCGTCCGTGTCGCCCAAGAGCCACCCCGAGTTCCAGGTCAACGAGGACAGCTTCGTGCGGCCGCCGGAGCCGTCGTCGACCGAGAGCGCGGACGACCTGGGCTACTTTCTCAACTTCACGCTCAAGTCGAGCATCGTGCGCTGCAAGATGAACTCGGGCGTGGGCTCGCTGGTGCAGACCGCGGCCTACGCCTCCACGGCGTACTCCGAGATCGAGCTGCGCAAGCTGTCCGAGCCGTCGCCGTGCACGTTCCGCAAGTCGCGCACCGCGTCGTCCAACCCGGCCGCCGTGCTCAAGCGCCGCGACGACTACGGGCCGCTGTCGGCGGCCATGGGCCGCCCGGCGGTCGCGCCGGCCAACCGCGCCGTCAACCCGCGGCTGCTGTCGCTCAAGCGTAAGCGTCCCGTCGCCGCCGCGCCCTCGGCCACCGCTGACCCCGCAGACGACGGCGAGTACGCGTCCAAGGACCACGACAAGGACGCCGACGACCTCCCGCGGCCGCCCATGAAGCGCCGCTCGAGCGTCGTCGCCGCCAAGCCCTCCGAGGCCGCGCTCTTCGCCGCCCAGGCCTCGGCCTCCCACCGCGGCCTCCAGCTCGCGTCCGTCAACCGCGGCGATACCAAGCAGATGGACAAGCCGCTCAAGAACGACCCCAAGCCGACGAAGGGAGTTGAGAACCACCTCGGTCTTGACCTTCCGGCCGACTGCGCCGTCCTCCCCGGCGCCCCGTCCCCGACCGCCACCCCCGGCGCCTCGGCCCCGGCCTTCCTGGCCAACTAGGCCGCGGCCACACGAAAGGACACTTGATATCTGCATCTCCGTATTTTTAATATCCTCACCTGCACATTTCTCTGCTATTTTTTGG
Source organism: Neoaidaea tothii (assembly GCF_038497935.1). Lineage (NCBI taxonomy): Eukaryota > Fungi > Ascomycota > Lipomycetes > Lipomycetales > Lipomycetaceae > Neoaidaea > Neoaidaea tothii. Next base: position 3,379 of record NW_027117997.1, read on the forward strand.
TACTGCCCTGCAGTGCTGCGCCTATACCATTTCGTTTTGTTCTGTATCCTTTCCGCACTCGCCCGCCGCGCCCCCGGACGCCCGTCCGTGCTGCTTCATGACTAATGACTGTTTGTTCTTTCGACTGCCATATCCGCGCCCGTGGCTCGGCCGCCGGCCACGCGGCCTTTTGACACCCCGCGCAGCCGCGCGCCGTCTCGCTGCCCGGTTCTGTTCGGTTCTGTTTCCGTCGTGGTTACCCATTAGATAGTTTTGATATCTGGTTGCATTTCTCGGGGATATAAAATATGTCTGCAATTTCGAGCATCGCCTTTGTCCGGCGCGCCCGCGGCCGGCCCCTTTATCCTTAGCCTGCCGCCGCGCCGCGCCTGCCTGCTGCGGCACAACACGCAGCAGCCCGGATATTTTTCGCATATTGTTGACAGTTTGTCTCGTTATTTTTGAAGCATGTAAAAAGGAGGAGTTGTGTTCAGCATTTTCTACTACCATTGACTCTGTATATAACTAACGAAGAGATACTATCAGCGCGGGCGGCGGCCGGCGGGCGCCGCGGACAGCTCGCTTGACGAAACTCGGGGGCCATGTAGCCGCAGTGGCGTATAGCCGCAGTGGCGCATAGCCGCAGTGGCGCATAGCCGCAAGAGCCAGCGGCGGTATCGCCGCAGCAGGCAGCACACGCTCACCCCCCCTGCCCGTAGGGCAGCCACCCTCGACGGAGTCGCCGCCGGAGGCTCGTCACACCGTCGCAGTGATCTAGAGTCGTCAAACTCACCTGCCGCAGTCACCACGCCGCACATACGGCCGCGTGACAAGCGCAATTAGCGCTCTTGCCGCAGTACCCAGCGGCGGATCTCGTAGAGATAGTCCTTGGTGTCGGCACCGGCGACGACGACGCTGCCCCAGCCGTGGATCTTCCGCTTCCAGCGCTCCTCCTCGACGGTCTGGCGGCGAATGAAGCCGACGCCGATGTCGAACTCCTCGCCGACGACAAACTCGCCAAACGAGGGCGGATTGTTGTTCTTGGTGAACGAGCTGAAGGAGGACGACGACTCGAGGCCGCTGCGGGTGCTGGGGGTGCCGATGTTGACGTTTTTGACGTCGTCGACGAGGTCCTCGAACCCCGCAAACGGGTCGTCCTCGTCCTGGCTCTCGGACGCGGTGTCCTCGTGGCCGACCTTGAGCCAGCACATGCGCACCGGATCAAAGACCATGCCGCCGACGACCTGGACGCCCTTCGTCGCCGTCACGTTCGAGATCAGCGCCGGCCGCGGCGGCGTCGCGCCCAGCTCGTTGAACACGGCGGCGTCGGGCTCGTTGCCCTCCCACTTGAATGTCTTGGGGTTGTACCGCATGCCCTTCTCGGTCTTGGGCTTGTCTGCCGGGCCGCCCAGCGGCTTGATCAGGTGCGGCCGCTGCTGGACCTTGCGCTTGGCCTTGAGTGTCTGGTACGTGGCCGACTTGTCTGTGTGGGCAACAAACGTCATGCTGGGCTTGCGGGCCGGGATCTGGGACGGCCGCGCCTTGTCGGCGCGCTTGGGCTCGGCCTTGGGCGGCGGCAGGGGCGCGGCGGCCGTGCGCGGCGGCTTGAGCGCGCTCTTGGTCCCGCTCGGGCTCACCAGGAACTTGCTTTCCTTGGCCGTGTTGACCGGGAGATCGTCCAGCATGTCCAGCTCAGTGCCGTCCCCGAACAGCCGGCGCTTGATCGGCTTTGTGATTGTCTTTGTGTTGGCAGCCTCGCGCCGCAGCGCCTCGGACGCGACGCGCGTGCCCGTGCCCTTGGGAGACACGCGGTCGCCGAACGTGGTCGACTGTTTGCGCGCCAGACCCGTCGTCGCCGTCGAGCCGCGCGACACCGCGCGGCTCTTGGCCGTCAGGAACTCGGTCGTCTTGGCTGGCAGCTCCGGCAGCTCCGGCGGCGGCGAGTCCGAGCGGTGGCGCGTTCCTGACAACGCCGCGTACGACGCCATCTTGCGCAGCGGCCGCCCGCCCGACGCCAGCGCTGTCGGCAGCGGCGGCAGCGGCGGCGGCGCCGCGCCACGGCCACCAAAGCCCAGGCTTGAGTCTGCGGCCGTTCGCAGCGACGGCATCGACTTTTTCGGCAGCAGCGAGCGCTGCTCGCCGCTGGGCCGCATCGACACCATCGACGACTTGCGGGCCATCGTCCGCTCGCGCGACGCCGTTGGCGCCGCCACAGCCGCCGCCGGCCGTACGCCCGAGATGCCCAGCCCCATTGTGCGCGAACTCTGCTGGAACAGCTCACGCAGCGACGGCTGCGCCGCCGGCGCCGGCGTCGGCGACAGGCCGCTGCCCTCGCCGGCGGCCACCGGCCGCGGAATGCGCGTCGGCTTGGGCGTAAACAGTGCGGCCACGGACGACGGTCCACGGCCGGACGCCGACCGCCGGTCGACGACAATGTTCTTGTTCCACGTGTTCTTGGTCGTCGACGTATCGGCGTCTGCAAACACGTCGTGGTTAATGTCCAGGCCGTCGAGCAGGTCGTCCGCGCGGCCGGGCCGGCGCGACGGCTGCTCGGGCGACCGCGTGAGCGCGACCGGCGCGGCCACGGTCTCGGTCTTGCGCCGCTCAAACATGCTCGGCAGGTCCAGCGGCCCGTCTGGCAGCACGAGATCGTCGAAGCCCTCTTCGGGGTCCTCGGTCATGGCCGTCGACGACGGCGACAAAAGCGACAGAGCGGAGCTGCGGCCGGATCGCGAGCTCGGCAGCGAGCTCTGGACCGAGCTCAGCCGCTGGCCGACGGGCTCGTCCCAGTCGTCGGTTGCCACCGCGCGGCCTAGTCGTGCCGGCGTCTTGATCTCGACGTCTTCCGGCAGTGCCAGCTCGTCCTGTCCGTCCGAGAATTCAAAGTCGGCCTCAAAGTCCTCGAACTCCTGGCCGAGAGTCTTGGTGTTGCTGGCCGCGTCGGCCGCAAACAGCCGGCGCGCGTTCTCCAGACTGGCCGACGCGGCCGCGGCCGCGGTCGACGACTGCGGCAGGAACAGGCTCATGACGTCGGCCTTGCTTGGCTTGCGGGCGATCGCACGCAGAGTCTCGATTTCGGCGTCATCGTCTTCATCGTCGTAGTCCGAGTACAACGGCAGAACGCGGGACCGCGGACGCGCAGTCCCGCCATCAAACTCATCCGCGCTGTCGGCAAAGTCTGCGTCGTCGGTCCAGTCCTCGACGGACGTGCGGGAGCCGGGTTCGAGCCGCTTGAGCGCGCCGGCCAGCAGCGCAACCGAGGCCACGCGGCGCGGCCGCCGCACGCCGGCGGCGGGGTCAAAGTCAAGGTCGCGGCTGGGGTGACGCGAGCTGACGCGGGAGGAGGGCGCCGGCGGGCGGCCGCCGAAATCGGGGTCGTCGTCCCAGCTCTCGACGGCGTCGCCGCCGGGCAGGTGGACGAGGCGGTTCATCGGGCCCGGATCGGCGGGGGCTGGCGGTTAGCAGCGTCCGCGGCGGTTGGGTCCGGGCGGGTCCCCGGGTCCGGACAGAGCCCGTGCGGTGGATCGTGCGATCCAGCGCGGCGGCGCGGGCCGGCCTACCTCGTGTAACACTGTGCGCGGGGCCGGCAGTGCCGTCATGCCCGAGCGCTGTTGGGGGTCGGCTGCCTGGCTGCAGGAGCGGCCCAGGGGCCTGCGGACCGCGGTGACCTGGCGAAAGCGGGTGGAGCGTGCCACAGCCTTGGAGCTGCTTGGCGGTCGCGGGCAGTCGGCGCTCGCTCGGCTGTTGTGGTGGTACCAAACACGCTGGTGGAGGCGGCCAAACATGCCAGGCACGCGTCGCAACAAACACGCTGCGCCGGGTAAGCGTTCCTGGCGCCCGTTGCGGCTAGCGCTAGTCTGGCAGCCGTTGCGAACGCTGTGGCGCCGGTGTGTTTGGTAGCTCCTGGCAACGTGCGCTTGCCGCCTTCTGCAAACAATCATGGAGTATGTGCCGCTGCAGACCCGGCAAAAGGCCGCGGAGATCGCCGGCAAGCGCATGGACGTCGTCACGTTTGGCTTTGCGGACACGATCCTGATCCTGATCTCGGAGGACTCGCGCCTAGGCAAGATGGTGAGCAATTGAGGGCGGGCTGGCGGCGGCGTGCGGCGCGGCGCGGCGTGCGGCGCATCGGGCGGCGACGTGCGGCGGTGCGCGGCGGTGCGTCCGCTTGCCTGTGCGGCCTGGCGCCGCTGCCGTGGAACACCCCGCCAGCCCGCGTCCGGCCCGCGCCCGGCCCGGCGCTCTTGAATCCAGCTGACGGCCAGTACTACGTGCCGTTGACAGCCGCGCCCGGCGGCAACCTGCAAGCATACGACTACGGCGACGAGGCCGACGACGACTTCTCGCTGCTGCCGCTCAGCCATCTGACGCCGGTGTCGGTGCTCGGCGGCGGCTCGAACGAGGTCGAGGGCAAGATGTACGCTGTCCAGATCGCGTCCATGATCTCGCGGCAGAACGCGGACGAGCGGCGCCGAGTCGTTGTCGGCATGGGCATCGCGCGCTCGTCTTCGGACGACATCGCGCTCGGCCCTGACGCCCGCCGTCGGTTCCTGGACATCCTGACGCTGGTCGGTCAGTGCAGTGTTTGGTAGCCAGCCGCACGAACAAAATAATGCATCCGGCGTCTGAGCGCCGCACATCAAACGCCGGCCTGGTGCCGCCGCGACCGTCCGCAGCGCCTGCAAGCTGCGGGCAGACCCGCCAGGAGACCCTATCGGGCCCTATCTGACGCGCTGTCATCGTGCACGCACCAGCGCGCTCGGCTGCACTGGCGGCAAACTAAACGCCCTCGTAGTCACACGTCCACCGGCTTCCACATCACCAGGTCGTCAATTCACCCACGTACCATGTCTCTCCTCGCCAAAGCTACCGAGTCGGTGGCGTACATCCAGAGCAGGCTGCCGGCCGAGCTGCAGAAGCCCAAGGTGGCTGTTATCTGCGGCTCGGGCCTGCAGAACCTGGCGTCTGCCCTCGACCCCAGCCCGCTCGTCGAAATCCCGTTCGCGGACATCCCGCACTTCCCGGTGACGACGGTGGTCGGCCACGCGGGCAAGCTCGTGTTTGGCTTCTTTGGCCCCAAGAAGGTGCCGGCGCTGTGCATGGTCGGCCGGATACAGTGAGTAGCCCGTCCGGGTCGGGCGCTGACCCCAGCTTCTACGAGGGCAACCCGTTCGATGTCTCGGTCTTTCCCATCCGCGTGTTCAAGGTGCTCGGCATCGACACGATGGTCGTGACCAATGCCGCCGGCGGCCTGAACCCGGCCTACAAGGTCGGCGACCTCATGGTGCTGAGCGACCACATCAACCTGCCGGGCCTGGCCGGCTGGCACCCGCTGCGCGGCCCGAACGAGGCCGATTTTGGCACGCGGTTCCCGCCGCTGAGCGATGCGTACGACCTCGACTTGCGCCAGCGCTTCTTCGCCGCCGCGGGCGCGCTCAAGCTGGCGCGGCCCATCCACGAGGGCGTGTACGCGTTTGTCAGCGGTCCGACGTACGAGACGCGCGCCGAGTCGCGCATGCTCAAGATGCTGGGTGCGGACTGCGTGGGCATGAGCACCGTGCCGGAGATCATCATCGCGCGCCACAGCGGCGTGCGGATCCTGGCTGTGTCGCTGGTCACGAACGAGGTTGTGACTGCGCCGACGCCCAAGGTCAGCGACGGCCCGGCCGACATCGGCGCGGGCGCGGCCAACCACGAGGAGGTTCTCGAGGCCGCGCGCGAGGCCGGCAACGACATGAAGGACCTGGTGCTGCACGTTGTGGGCGGCCTGTAAAGCCATAGATATATACAAGATTCACACCGCCACCCGCGCCACGAGACACAGATGGTCGCTCGGATACTGGCCCTCGCGCGGCTGCCCGCTGGGCTCGGGGCCCATCTCGGCCGGCTCCGGCAGCCGCAAGAGCTCGAGCACGCGGACGCCGGCCGCGATCTCGCCGTCGCCGACGGCGCGGTCCGGGAAGTCCAGCACGAAGATGTAGTCCAGCAGGCCGCGCCACGTGTGCGCCCAGTTGGAGAACGCGGGCTCGCCGTTGCTGGCGGCATCGACGTTGGCGGGGTGGACCTGCGCGTAGTACTCGCCGTACGTCGACCGCAGCAGCACGTCGTTGGCCTCGTGCAGCCGGACGACGTCGGCGACCGTGGCCGGGCGCGAGCGGACGGCCGCGGGCTGAGCCGCAGGCGGTGCGGCGCCGTCAGCCGCCGCGTCAGCCGCAGGCGGTGCGGCGTCGTCAGCCGCACCGCCCGCCGCACCCGCGTCAGCCGCCCCCTCTCCGTCGTCGTCGCCGTCGCCGTCCTCCTCGGCTTCGCTGGCCTTGTACTCGTGCGCGGCGCTCGCCTCGAGCACCTCCATCGCGCGGCCCTGCAGCACCAGCGGGCGCGGCTTGCACAGGCCCAGGTACGGCGAGTCGAACGGCTGGCTGTTGAAGTCGCCGGCCAGGAACGCCGGCCACGGCGCGTACGCAGCCGCAAATGCGGCCATGTTGCGCGCCAAAATCGCCGTCTGCCGCGTACGCTCGAGCGTGCCCTCCCGTCAGCGCGTCCACCGGCCATACTTACGTGCGGGTGCCAGAACAGGTGCGTCGTGCCAATGACAATGCCCTTGGTTGTGCCGTTCAGGCCGAGCGCCACCAGCAGGCCGACGTTGCGCGTCTTGGTCTGCGGCGCCAGCCGGTCCGTGCCGGCCGGGTCCGTCGCCGGGTCGTTGTCGTAGTCGACCGTGGCCGACGCGGCCAGCGCCAGCCGCTTGCTCTTCCAGCACACAAGCAGGCCGTGGTTCTTGCGCTCGCCGCGGTGGAAGAGCGTGTCGTAGCCGCACTTTTTGAGCTCGGGCACGTAGAACGAGGCCAGATGGGCCAGATCGACCTCCTGCAGGCACATGACATCCGCGTCGTAGAGCCGGAGCTCGGCCAACAGGACCTTGGACCGCCACCGCCACTTGAGCGCGTTGCCTGGGGTCAGCAGCCGGCGGCGGCGCACATACCGTTTGTCGGGAACAGTTTGCGGCGGATCAGGGCCTGCCCGAGCACGTTGTAGGTCATGATCTTGAGCTCGGTCGCGTCCGGCGCCGGCGCCGCGTCTGCCGACGGCACCCGCAGCATCGGCCGGTGGATGAACTCGAGATTGAAGGCCTCCTCCGGCGGCACGAGGCCGAGCCGCGCGTTCTTCTCGGCGCGCTCCTTTTTGGCGGCCTCGCGCTTGGCGCGTTGGGCCGCAATGTACTCGGGCGTGACATAGTCGGGCTTGCCGCCGCCCTTGTCGCCTCCCGTCGGTTTCTTGCCCATCGTGGGCGGTGTGCGGGCTGTGGACGGGTGCGCGTGGTGAGGCGTGAAAGGCGCTTCGGAGATCGTGGCGGCCGCCCCATCGAAATTTTTCGCCGACGACACACCACAGGAGCAGGCTCAAGATGTCGGCGCTGAACGTGACCAGGCCGATGGTGGCTCTCGGGCTCGAGGGCTCGGCGAACAAGCTCGGCGTGGGCATCATCCGGCACGCGGCCGCGCCGCCGGGCCAGCAGGGCAAGGCGGAGGTGCTGGCCAACATCCGCGACACGTACGTGACGCCGCCGGGCGAGGGCTTCCTGCCGCGGGACACGGCCAAGCACCACCGACAGTACGTGGTCGAGCTTGTGCGGCGGTCGCTGGAGACGGCGGGCGTGGCGCCGGCCGAGATCGACTGCGTCTGCTTCACGCAGGGCCCGGGCATGGGCGCGCCGCTGCAGAGCGTGGCCGTGGCCGCGCGCACGCTGGCGCTCATGTGGAACAAGCCGCTGGTGGGCGTGAACCACTGCGTCGGCCACATCGAGATGGGCCGCGAGATCACGGGCGCGGACAACCCGGTCGTGCTGTACGTGTCGGGCGGCAATACGCAGGTGATTGCGTACTCGCACCAGCGGTACCGGATCTTCGGCGAGACGCTGGACATCGCGGTCGGCAACTGCCTGGACCGGTTCGCGCGGACGCTCAAGATCCCCAACGACCCGAGCCCGGGCTACAACATCGAGCAGCTGGCCAAGGCCGGCAAGAACTACGTGCCGCTGCCGTACACCGTCAAGGGCATGGACCTGAGCATGTCGGGCATTCTGGCGTACATCGACGGGTTGGCGGCGGACCTGGCGGCAGGCAAGCCAAAGCTGGCTGAGGACGGCACGCTGATCACGCGCGAAGACCTGTGCTTCTCGCTGCAGGAGACCATTTTTGCGATGCTGATCGAAATCACTGAGCGGGCGATGGCCCATGTCGGCAGCCAGCAGGTGCTGATTGTGGGCGGCGTGGGGTGCAACGAGCGTCTGCAGGAGATGATGGGCCAGATGGCCGTGGCGCGCGGCGGCAGCGTGTACGCGACGGACGAGAGGTGCGTGGACGGGGGAGCGCGCTGACGGCAGATTTTGCATAGACAACGGTATCATGATTGCACACGCAGGCCTGCTGGCGTACGAGACAGGCTTCACGACGCCGCTGGCCGAGACGGCGACGACGCAGCGGTTCCGGTGAGTAGAGGACGCGAGAGGGGCCGAGCCGCAGGACGTGCGGCGCACGGTGGGCGAGCCGCATGGAGTGCGGCGCGGAGTGGATGAGCCGCATGGCGTGCGGCGCGGAGTGGACGAGCCGCACGTCGCGCGGCGCACGGACCCAGCCGCGCCACGCTACCGCGCGCGACCGGCGCCGCCCACACTGCGCCGCATATCCTGCGGCTCGCGCCGCAAACCCTGCAGCTCGCGCCGCACGCCCTGCGGCGCGGCCTGGCCCCGCACCGCCACCCCGCACATACTGACAAACAGCACCGACGAGGTCCTGGTCAAGTGGCGCGACTAGTCCGCCGGCCCGCACGTCTGTACTCTAGCAACCATTCCCCCGGCTCCCGCGCAGCTCTGCCGCATCCGTAGCTCGTAGCCCAGCCCCGCCGCTCGGCGCGGGGCAGCGCACCGGCGCTTATCGAGCGCACGTGCGCCACATATGACTTAATCCTGTGGCGGTGCTCTATCTGCCCAGCTCCCCGTCTGACGTCCATCCTGACCACTGACCAGTCCGATCGTCCGCCCTAGCACTCAGACGCCAGCGTGCTGGTCGCAGACGCTCAGATCCCAGTCCCGCTCGCTACACCCGCTCGCATCCGCCCCCGCCATCCGGTCGTGCGGGCGCGACCGCGCGATGGAGCCGCCGTTCTTGTTCTCGCCCGTGCCGGAGCTCACGCCGGCCGAGCGGTTCCGGCTCGAAAAAGAGGACCAGATCAAGGATGCCATCGGCCGCAAGGACCTCATCGCCCTGCAGCGGCTCGCCAAGACCAAGGGCGGCCTCGTCACTGACGCGCTACGGCGCCAGGCCTGTGAGTACCGCCGCCGGCCGCGCTGATGACGCCAGGGCCCATCCTTCTCGGCTGCGACGTCGAGCCCAAGTTTGTCGAGGACTGGACCGCGCTGCCGCCGCACCCGGACGAGGACCAGGCCCAGCTCGACGTCAACCGCGCGTTTGTGTACTACCCGGAAGGTGCGCCGATCCCGCCGCGCTCGCTAACCGAGCAGACGTGCCCGACGCGGCCATGACCAAGAAGCGCGAGGAGCTATGGCAATTGATCGTGCACGTGCTGCGCAAGCACCCGCGGCTGTCGTACTACCAGGTGAGCCGCCGGCCGGCGCCGACTGACGCCAGGGCTACCACGATGTCTGCCAGGTCGTCTACCTGGTATTTGGGCTGCGCCGGGCGCTGCCCGTGCTCGAGTACCTGACGCTGTTCCGGCTGCGAGGTAGGTGCGCACGCGGCCGCGCTGACGCCAGACTTTACTATGCCGTCGCTGCAGCCGGCCATGGAGATGCTCCAGCTGATTCCGCCGCTGATCGGCCAGATCGACCGCCCACTGGCCCAGCACCTGGCGCTCACGTCGCCGGTGTACGCGCTGTCGGCAATGATCACGCTGTTTGCGCACGACGTGCAGACCTACGCCGACATTGTCGCGCTCTTTGACTTTTTCTTCGCGGCCGAGGACGCGTCGCTGCCGGTGTACCTGTACGCGACCATTATGGTCAAACGGCGCGACGAGCTGCTCGCATTCGGCGAAGACGAGCCCGAGATGCTGCACGCCGTGCTCAGCCGGTTTCCGCAGCCTCTGCCGCTCGACCTGAACGACGCGCTGGCGATGGCAACCGCGCTGCACACGCAATACCCGCCGCACACGCTGCAGCCGGGCTGGGGGCGCGTGTCGCCGCACTCGGTGCTGCGTACGTGGCGCCCCCCGGACCCGCAGGAGATCCCGCCGCCGGCGGCTGGGCGCACGCCGCGGCGGCGCAAGAGCTCGGCCGCGCGGCCGCCGCGGGCCGCGTCGCGTCCAGGCCGCCGCCGCTCGTCGTCGCTGTCGGCGACGACCGCGTTTGCCCGCGGCACGTTTCGGTACGAGACCAGCCGGTCGGCGCCGAGCTCGAGCGCCGTGTCCGACGTCGACGACACGGACGAGTTCGAGTACTTCTACGACGTCGACGAGGACGCCGACGACTTCGAGATCATGGACTACGACTACATCGAGATGGCCGAGGTCGTCGACCGCAAGTTCTCCGAGATCGAGGCCCTGATCGAGAAGCAGATTGCCGACACGGCCGTGCGCGCGGCCGCCCAGAAGAAGAAGGACCAGAAGGAGCACCGCGCGTACCTGAACCAGCAGGCCAAGCGGCGCAAGGAGCAGGCCAAGGCGAACGAGCGCCGTCGGCGCGAGCTCGAGAAGCAGCGCCGCAGCGACTCGTCCGACACGGACTCGGACCGCGACGTATCCGCGCTCGAGCGCTCGATGGTCCTGTTGGGGCTAACACAGCTGCGCCCGGGGAGGAGGGGGCGCAGACGGGAAGCCGGGGAAGGATACCCCCACTCCTCTGCACTGACCAAGGAACGCCGGGCGCCTGATCGCCTGAGCGTGCTGGGCCTGTCGACGGTGGCGACGATCGGCATGTCGGTGTGTTTTGGCCTGGTGAGCGTCTGGTTTGCGTGGTACGTCAAGACGAACGTCAAGGGCGCGGACATGGGGTCCGTGCTGCGCCTGGTGCTGGGCCTGCCGACCCAGGTGTTTGGGAGCGGCGGGTTTGGGAGCCGGCGGTGAGCCGCGCGGCGTGCGGCGCAAGGGTGCGCCGCGAGCGGTGCGGCTGACGCGCCGCACGTCGTGCGGCTCACCGCCGCACAGCATGCGGCTTCACCCGCCACCGCCACCAGAGCCCGGCCGCGCCTACGTGCCCCCGGCGGCGGACCGGCCGCCGGAGGCAGACTGTGCGGCTCGCGCCTCGTCTGATACAATGTAAATTATCCTACTCAAGCCCAAAAGCCGCCGCAGCGGAAGCATGCCAATATCCAACCAATGCCAAGCCTCGTCCAAGAATCCCAAAATGCGGTCAGAGACCTATGTACACCTACCTGAGCGTGCGCGCGCCAAGCCCGCCGACAAAGTCCGGACGTGGTCGGCGGTAGTCGGCGTCGGTGTCCGCCGCGCTGCCCTCGTCGGCGCCGTCCGTGTCCAGAAACACCGGCTCAAAAGTGGCCGGCGGGAACGGCGTGTCCAGCTTGAGCGACAGCCGCGACGTGTTTGTGGCCAGCGTGTCGAGCACGCGGTCCGCGGCACTGTCCACGAAGAGCATGCTGCGGGCGCGGTCCTTGACGAGCGCCATGGCGTCCGGAGTGCTCGGACTCAGCGCATCGGAGCTCTTGCGGCGGCCGTCGACCCACGGCGCAAAGTCGCCCATCAGCGTCTCGGCGCGGACGGCGTCAGCCATGTACGACACGGCGGCGGACGGCGACGACGGCGACACACCGCGGACGGTGGTGCCGTCCAGCACGCGGTTCTCAAACACAACTCGTACGTTGGTGTAGAGGTAGTACCGGCCAGGCTCCGGGCACACAAACTGCAGGTGCGCGGCCTGGCGCATGAGCCCGCGGGCGGTGCCGTCGTCGCGCACGTACGTCTTTTGGCGCACGAACGTCTTGGTGCCGGCGGGCATGTCGCGCAGGTTGAACGGCACCAGGAAGAGCTTGATCGCCGTGCGGTTCGGGTTCGAGATCACGATCTGGATCTGGCCCTCGGGCGGAACACGGTACCCGGGGAACTTGGCCGGCCGGCCGGCAGCTGCGCGGCCAGCAAAGTGCGTGTCCAAGTCGACAAGACCGATGTACGGCGAGCCGCGCGACATGTGCTCGCGCAGATCGTAGTAGACGGCTTCAAAGTCGAGCGTCAGGTGCCGCGGGCACCGCAGCTTGGCCGGCACGGCGCCCTTGCCGAGCACGCCGATGCGCGCAACAAACCGCAGAGGCCTGGACGACGGCGTCGACATGCGTCCGGACAAGAGCGACTCCTCGTATGAGCCGACGAGCGGTTCCGGGTGGTGCAGCGACAGCCGGCGGGCGGACGGCGACGGCGTGCCCGCCGGCCGCGGGCCCATGGCCGACGACGCGTAGTGCGGCGACAGCGGCGACGACTGGTGCAGCGTGGCGCTCAGCCGACGGACGGCGCGGCCGTCGGTGGGCGACCGCGGGCTGTAGGGTGGCGACCGCGGGCTGCTCGGAGCAAAAGCGGGGGCGGTGTCGGTGAGGGCGAACGGCGCGGCTCCCGCGCACTCGCGGATCAGGCTCTTGTGCAGGCTGCCGAACGAGTGTCTGCGGTGGCCGGCCAGCGGCTCGCTGTCGTAGTCGCCGAGCGGCCGGTCGTTTTCGTCGAACGCGGTGAGGGACGCAAACGGGTCTGGCCCGGCCAGCCGGCCCGACGGCGGCGGCTCGATGTCGATCGGCGTCGACCGACCGGACGGCGGGCCGCTGGACCCGGGCGAGTGTGGCACCGAGTACGTGGGGAGGGGCATTGTGGCCGATCGGGGGACGGGGATCCGCAGGACGAGGACGGTGACGTGCCGCGGGAGTACACGTGACCTCGATCCTCGCCATTTCGGGACACGCCGCACGCCGTGCGGCGCCAGGGTCCGGGTTGCGCGCGCCGCGCCGGGGCGAGCCGCCGCGTTGGTCCCGCGCGGTCAGCCGCCCGCCAGCCGCGCGGCGCCTGCGGCGGTGCAGGCGGCGCAGCAGCCAGCGGCCGCGGGCAGGTTACACAGAGCACGCTGGCGGGGCGGATGGGTTACCCGGCTATCACGAAGCCGGGTAGCGCCGCTACTTGCCAGCAAATTTGTCGTCCGCCACGGCAGCAACTCGAGCAACAGGTACGTCCCCCCCGCGCGGCATCGCCGCCGGCATCGGCCGCGCGGATGGCCGGCCCGCCGGCCCTCCCAGACCCGCTAACGACCAGTCGACAGAGCCATCCATCGAGGCAACACAACGACCATGGACAGCGGACTGAGCACCGTGCTGCAAGAACGGTCCGCGGCACTGCTGCAGGCCGGCGGCGCGTACGGGCGGTACGCGGCACACCTGAGCGCCGGCATCCGGCGGCTGCGCAAGGCGCTCAAGATCCACAAGCGGGTGCCGAAGAACAGCAAGACGTTCCAGATGTACATGCCCACGGCGGCCGAAGTGGCCGCGGACGGCCGGCACGCGCGCGTCGTGCTGCTGACGGCCGAGCGCGCGTGGGCCCACGCGCAGGAGGCCAAGGCGATGCTTGAGAACCGCGAGTCGGCGGCCACGCGGCGGCACATGCTCTCGCGGCTGGAGAAGGCTCGCAAGCACGCCGGCGCGGTCGCCGCGCTGGCCGAGGAGGCGGCCGAGTCGTTCGGGCCGGCCGCGCGGATCGGTCTGCAGGCGTACGCGGCGTCGGTGGCGGGCGCGCTCGCGTTTGAGCGCAAGCTGTGGAAGCGTGCGCTGGCCGAGTACGCGGTCGCGGCCGTCGGCCTGAACGCGCTCCTCAAGACGGACGCGGACGAAGACGCCCAGGACCTCTACGCGGGCCTGCTCGCGGACACGGTCGACCCGTCGATCCGCTTCGCCAGCTTCCAGCTCAAGAACTACAAGGTGCCCGACCTGGCGACGCTCGCCGGCACGGCTATCCCCGCCGACCACGTCGTGCTGACGCTCGTCCGTGCATCCGCACCCGAGCTGCTCGCGGCGGACGAGCGCGGCCACCAGGCGCTCGACGCGCTACCCGAGGTGCGCTGGCGCGCGCACACGGTGCCGGTGCAGGACGCCAATATCGCCGTCGCCATCCTGGCCGCCAAGGACGCGGACGGCGCGCTGGCCGCGGCGCTCGCCGCGGGCGAGTGGCGCGCGGCCGGCGCTGCCGACGACGCCGTGGCTCCGCTCTTTGACGCGCCGCTGCAGGCGTGGCAGGACGCGGTCGACGCCGTCAAGACCACCATCGACGAGGTCTCGAGCTCGGGCGAGGGCGGCGAGGCCAAGGTCCAGACGCTGTACGTGGCTGCCACGTACGCGCAGTACAACCTGCTGCTGCGGCGCATCCAGCGCGACCTGCTCATTGCCGCGGCCGTGGTCGGCCCGACGCGCGGTGCGACAAAGGTCCGCCGCAGCCGGCTGACTGAGGCCGTCGGCCTCTACCACTCGGTCCTCCAAAGCTTGGGCCAGGTCGCCGACCTGCCGGGCGTGGCCGCCGACGACGAGCTGGCTGCGCTGCTGGCGGGCGCTACCGCCTACTACCGCGCCCAGCAGACGTACACGCGCGGCATGGCCCTGGCATTCAAGGACGGCACCCTGCGCGAGACGGACGAGCAGCTCGCCGAGCTCCGTGCGGCGCGCACGCTGCTCGACGAGGCTGCTACCAAGCTCGCCGACGCCGCCGCCTTCACCGAGCCCGAGAGCTACTCGCTGCTGGCCGACATCGACCTGCCGGCGTTCACGGCGCTCGTGGACGAGTCCATCCGCAAGGCTGAGGGCGCCGTCAGCCGCTCCGGCGCCTCCCGCGCCCGCGAGGCTGACCTTATCCGCCAGATGGAGGCCGCCGACGCCGCCGAGCCCACTCACGGCCGCTTTGTCGTCGACCGCCTGGGCGTCATGCCGTCTGCCCCGGTCGATCTCTCGCGCCTGGTGGACATCGACCAGCCGGGCGTCCGTTTGATCTCGGCCAAGCCCATCTTCTTTGACACTGCCCTCAACTTCATCAGCTACGAGGACGACTTTGCGCCGCTGCCGGCCAAGCCGGCCCACACCCCCGCGGCCGCCGAGCCCGAGCCCGAGCCCGCCTCCGAGCCGATGGGCCAGTCCAAGAGCCGTGGCTGGTTCTGGCGCTAGTCCATAGAATACAGATTTTGTATATCAATTGCCGATGACGAGTGCGAAGGGCCCGCAGCGGCTCCGCCGAGGACGGCAGCCCAGCGCTGAGGTCTGCGGGTGTGCGGCTATATGCCGCATTAGCTCGTGGCAGCCTGGCCGTGCGGCTATATGCCGCACGCCGTGCGGCTCGCCCGCCGGCGGAGCAGCGAGCCTCCGGCGGCGACTCCGTCGAGGGTAGCTGCCCTGCGGGCAGGGTGCACAAGCCGGCTGAGATGGGCTGTGCGGCTATATGCCGCACGCGATGCGGCTCGCCCGCCGTTGGCGCCACGAGCCTCCGGCGGCGACTCCGTCGACGGTGGCTGCCCTGCGTGCAGCACGAACAAGTTCGCGGCAGCCGGGCTGTGCGGCTATATGCCGCACACTGTGCGGCGCGGTGACGTAGCGTTACCCGCGCCGAGGTTCTAGTAGCGACACTGTCGCATCATATGCATTCGTAAGCTCTACATCGTACAAGGCATAAACAAATCCATCCGGTTCCTGAACAGAAAACTCCGAAAAACACAGCAAAACATCAGGCGCACATGTACGAGCGCGAGGGCCAGGGCCCGGCAGCAAGGACGACAGCAAGCGGGAGACCGCGAGAAGAAACAGCTCAGACTCCAAACCCCAAACAAAAAAACAAGAGTCTATGGTACTTTTGGCCCTCAATGCTCGGACGAGACTAAGGAGCCGATCGCGATGCGCTTGATGGGGGCGTCGTCAGACTCGCGGACGGGGTCAGGCGGGACAGAGGCAAATGGCGGCTCGGCGTAGGCCGGGCCGGGGAAGGTGGCGGAGCGCGGCAGGCCCGGGTGGCCGTGGTACGGCAGCGGAGGCATGCGCGGGATGGTTGTGACGTCGATGCGGGGCTCGGGGGCCTGCAGGGCTGCTCGCAGCTCGTAGTCGGACGAGATGGCCAATCGGAGGCCGTCGTGCCGCCGGTAGTGGAGGTTGACGGCGTCGTCGTCGCGCATCTGGTGGATGTACCGAGCCGAGGCGATAAAGTCGGCGAGTGTGCCGGAGCGCTTGTTGGCGATGCTGGTGGCGGTGCGCGGGCCGCAGACGATCTCGACCGAGACGTTGTTGGGCGACGACATCTGCATGAGCGGGACGGCGGCCGAGGGGAGCCCGCGGGGCGAGTCGCGGTGGTCGCGCGGGTCGCGGTGGTCGCGCGGGTCGCGATGGTCGCGCGGGTCACGCGGGTCACGGTGGTCGCGCGGGTCGCGCGGGTCGCGCGGGTCACGCGGGTCACGCGGGTCGCGCGGGTCGCGGTGGTCCCGATAGTCCTCCTCCGACAGGTAAGACGAGAACGACCGCCCATCCGCCGAGCGCGCGTGCATCAGCGGCGGCCGGTACGCAAAGTAAGAAGGCGACGAGCCCGTCGGACCCGCCGGCGGCGCAAGCTGGTCCGGGTTCGGGCTCGGCTTGGCCGCAACCGACATGTTCTCCATGCCCGACACGATAGACGACGACCGCGCATGGACAGGCGTCCACACCGGCGGCGACGCGCCCATGGACCCCAGCGCCGGCGGCGACGAGATCTCGTACACCGAGTTCGACGCGGACGACGACTGCGACGACACCGACGGCGAGCGGCCAGCAACACCGGGCACCGACAGAGGCGTCGGCAGCGCCGCCGGCGACGCCGGCGACCGGGCCAGGTTGTCGTACAGCTCCGGGCGGTCCATAGACATGGACTTGGCCCGCGCCTTGCTCTTCGGCAGCCGCTTGCGGTTCCGGCGGACGGACTGCACGGCCGCGCGAACCAGCTTGTCAAAGTCCGGCAGAGTGTGCTGCGGAAATCCGTACTCCTCGCGCAGAGTGTCGGCGACCGCGATGATGACGTCCTCCTGCTCGGAGGCCTTCTTGGTCGACAGCGACATGGAGTCGATGAGCTCCAGCCGGCGCGCCGAGAACTTCTTCCACTGGCCCTCGTCGGTGAACTTGAGCTTCGAGCGGATGGTCTGGGTCACGCCCGACACGCGCGCCATGGACGGCCGCGACGTCGGCGGCGGGATGAATATGTTGCTCTTGCGGCGCTGCATGTCGTCGACGGACGACGAGAAGTAGGGCGCGGCGCCGTACGGAAACGACTGCACCGGCGGCAGGTGGCTCGACGAGGACGCGCGGCGGCGCATGTGCGCAAACGCGGCCGGCGGCGACGCGCCCGGGCGACGGCGGTCGTCGCGCGGGCTGTCGAGCAGGACCTCGACCACGATGTCGCCGTTCTTGAGCGCGGCCTCGAGCGAGTTGTCGTCGGTGATGTAGCTGTAGCCGGCGGCGTCGGCCGCGGCCGGGCGGTACGTGATCGAGAACCGGCAGCCGTCCTCGATGAAGAACGCGGACTGGATGTAGTTGTGCAGCCGGCCGTACGAGACATGGTCGTCGTCGAGGTTCCACTGGATCACGCGCGACTGGCACTCGATGCGCAGCGTGCGCAGCAGCTTCTTGGGCTTGACGTCGAGCCCGGACGAGCCGTGGACGGGGTACCGCGAGTACGCCATGTCCATGTCCAGCGCGGCGTGAGAGCCTGCGTGCGTGCCAAACGACGGCGGCGGGAGCGTGTCGGCCATGAGCACTGGCGAGGCCGGACTGGAGGTCAGCAGCTGCGGTGCGGCGCCGGCTGATGGCGCGCAATGGCGCCCGATGGCGCGGCCGACGGGCCGGCGATGCCGACGGAGGGCCGATGTCGCCATCGCGGCCGGGACGTACCTGGGAATCGCAAACCTAGATGGGCAGAGGGCTGCGGGGCATGAAATCTGCCGTTAGAATGCGTCAAAGCACGTAATACGCGCGGGGGGGGCCGGCGGCGACGACGGCCTGAGCCGCACACGGTGGGGCTCGACCTGTCAGATAGGCGAGGCCGCACCGCCCGCGGCGAACAGGGTGGCGCAGGCGGCGCAGGCGGGTCGGGGCGGGCGCGGGTCGGGGCGGACCCGGTCGGCGCCGGGTCGCGCCGCCGGCCGTGGCCGCGCCTGGCCCAGAGCCAGAGCCGAAGGCCGGAGCCGAAGGCCAGAGACCACGGGCAGGGGAGGGAGCAGGCGCTCGCCGGCTTCTCTGCCCGGTGGTCGCAGGCCACGGCCGCTGCAAAACGAGTCGACGCCGGCCGGCCGCCAGCCGCCACCGGCCGGGCCGCACCCGTCCGTCGCCGCACCGCCAGCCGCAAAGCCGCGGCGTGCCCCCGCAAGCGTACAGGTCCAGGTACTCACCTCCTCGGTCGGGGCCAAAACAAACCGGCAGGCGGGCGGCGGCGTCTATATAGCGCCGAGGCGGCCGCGGCGTCGTGGGCAGCGCCGTGGGAGCGCCCGCGCCAGACCGATAAAGGAACGAGATCTAGTGCCGATGGCGAGCGGCCGCACGAGGCGACCAATACGGGGTGTGGCGTGAATCGCCGGCGATTGCGCGCGGACCGGCCCCGGTCACGTAGCGCTGGCAGGCGCAGGGATGGGCAAGTGCCCAAGCGCTCGCGTAGATACGTGCGGCCGCGGGTACGAGCGATAAAGCCGGCGCGGCCGGCAGGGTGTCAGGTATGCGCCTGCAGGTCGGGCGGCGGGCGCGGGCTAGCCCCGGGTCGGGCAAGCGAGCGGCCGTGTGCGCGGTCGGCTGCGCCGACGCGGCCGCGCCGGGATGGCGGCAGCTGGGGAGGCTAGCGGCGGCGCGTGCGAGCCGGCCTATCGCCGATAACGCGGCGTGGTGACCACGACTCAGCTACGATCCGGGCGGGCGCCCGGTGCTATCGGAGGACACTAGGGCCGAGACGAATACGACTGAATCCGTCGGTGGACAGTGCTCTTTATCTGTCGCCACTGGGCGTGCACAGTCCAGTACGCTCGCGCCCGCGCTTATCTGCTGCGCCTCCCCCGGCGATAACGTCGCGACTCAGTCGGCGGCCAATGGGGCGGCGCGGGTGCGAGCCGCACGACGTGCGGCGCTGGCTCGTGCTTATCGCCTTATCGCCTTATCGGGCGGCCCACACCCTGCCGCTTATCTGGCTACGAGTCGCGCCGAGACTCAGTTCGTGGCAGCTGCCACCGTTGCCGTATCGCTCGCTCCGCCGGAGCCGCACCGGATGTCGGAACGAGCATAGCTGGCCGGCCGCCGCCCGCAGGCCGCTGGCCGTGGCCGCCTGGCCGGCCGCCATGCGCCATTTTCCGGACGTACGCACGCGAAATTGCGTCTCCTGCGACTCGCCGGGCCGAGGCCCGCCACCCCGGCTTATTCGTGCGCGCGCCATTCGCCGGCCCGGCTGCCCCGCTGCCGCGCCGCCCGGCGTGCTCGGCTGTTCCGAGGCACAGACCGCCGCCGCGATAAAGTTTAGCTTAATTATCCCCTTCAGGCTAGCGCAACACCAAGCTTTCCCGTACCCAGCGATAACGCGATACCGCGTCGGGCCCGCGTGCTGCGACGTGCTCGCGCCCGCCGTGCGCGCTCCTCGTGCCGCGCGCGATCGTCGATGAGTCGCCCGACTCAGCTGGCGCGTCGTGCGCGGTGGGGCCTTATCGCGCGAAACCCGCGCTAGCACCCCCTGGACTAGCGCCTACCGCCCGCCTGGCGCCTGCCCATGACTCCGCCGCCAACAGCTCGATCGCCGGCCGCTCATTGGCCGCTGACTCACGGGCCTGCGCGTCTGACTCACTGTCACCCGGCGCTGCGGCCCGGTCCAGACCGCGCGCCGCACACCATGCGGCTCACTGATAGCACGCCCCTTGTTTTCGCCATAACCCAGCCGGATACGGATACGACTCACCGGCTTGGCCACCTCTTATTATGTCGTGCTCTTGCTCATTCCCGGGCCATCTGCCACGACGTCTCTTTTCCGGCCGGCGGCCGCTGCGCGTCGCTCGGCGTCGGCCGTGCCCGAGACGAGCGCGCGGCTATGGCCGGGCCGTTACTCGGGCGTCGCGCAGCCGCCGGCCAGCCGCCGAAGGCCGCTGGTTGGCCGACGGCTGGCCGCCGCCGTCTGCCGCCGCCGCCGCCGCCGTGCGGCCGGCCCCAACCCCGCCCTGCAGACGCTCGGCGTCCTGAGCGCCGAACTTCTGCGTAGCCCGCGCCCCCTCGCACCTGCCCGACTCTGCGTTCGCAATACGACGCGATAGTCTCGAGTCATGTTCGTATCAGACGCACGTTGCCCGCCCTGCAGGCTGCGCCTCACTGCGGCCGTTGTCCGTTATCCGCTTGCCAGCGAGCCAGCAGCCGCAGCCGGATCCGAGAGCTGCATGCTCGCATGCCGCGACTCGTACAGCCGCGGCCCGATCGGTGCCCGCTGCCAGCTGTCCAGTCGCGTACGCTCTGTACGTTCAGGACCGAGTCGCAGGCTCGTGCACATCCGCCTAGCGTGCATTTCCGGTCTCGGGAGACTACACCCGGAGCAGCAGCCCGGCCCGGATACGATGCCGGCTAGACTCGGCCAGATAGTAGCTCGTGCCAGGGGCACGCGAGTCGCTCTGCCGGGCTTAGACGCGGCTTAACCCCGAGTTCCGCCCGGTCCGACGTGGCGCACGAGCGGGTCTCGCGGCCCCGGCCAGTTCCAGGGCCCGTGCCTGTATTGTCTCGTCTGATATAGGCCAAAGCGCAGCTCTCGTATGCCGGTAATCTTGGCACGGTCGGGCGGCCCGATGCCAAGGGCTGTGGCCGGCAACGGCCCGCGGGCTGCGCGTCACCCGCTGGCTGGCGTGCGCCGCCGGCTTGCGTGCGTTCGTTGCTGATCGACGTGGCCGCGTCCACGTACGGATGGCGGCCCAGCTGGTGCGGTGGCGGCGTACGGGCAATTGGGGCGCCACGAGCCACAGATAGGCGCCGCGCTCCGTGCGGCTCACCGGCTGTCGGAACCGCCGGTAGCCGACGGGCGACGCACGCCGCCGGCGGGTCGGCGGCGCGCGCAAACCTCCAGTGACGGCCACCTCGAGGGCGGCCAATCTTCGGGTGGGCGTGGGCGCGGTGTGCCGAAGGGCGGTCGGCGTCGGCCGGGTCGCCGCCCGGGTCACTCGCGCCGCACGGAGTGCGGCTCATGCGGTCGGTGATGCGGCTCATGCGGGTTATATGCGGGTAATTGGCGCCGCACGTCGTGCGGCTGCGCAGGGTCGCTGCCACTTCTGTGACGCGCGCGGCAGCCGAGCCGCACCCGCCATAAAACCGTAAACGCGACAACACGCCGCACTTGTGCGCGCCGCCGCATGACGCCCGCACGATCAAATTTTCGCCGCCGCGACCTCCACGACCACCGGATCATCCACGCGCCAGTCGTCGGCGCCCCTGCACCGACAGTCCGAATCAGCAGCGGCCGCGGGCATCCGTGAGCGACCGATCCGCATCATGGTGTACGTTCCGTTCAAGTTCAGCGCAAGCCCCGTCCAGGTAAGTCGGCCGTCGAGCCTGCTGACCCCAGCCCGTGGGCGACGTGGTTTCGGTCGTGCTGGCGTACCGCAAGGCCCTGCGCCAGCAGAAACAGACTCGCACCGGCCAGCCGGTGTCGCCAGGCCCCGTCCTGGTGCCGGCACAGCTACCGCGGGCGAACGATCAGCCCGGCACCCCGCGCCGATCTCTCGGCGCGCTGTTCCAGGTCCCCAGCGCCGTGCGCGAGCGCATTACGCGGCTGCGAGCGCGCACGCCGCCGGAGCGGCGGGCGGCCATGTCGCAGCCGGACCAGGCGCTCGCGCAGGCGATTGTGGGCGCGTCTTTTGACGCGCCCACACCGGCGCCGGCTCCTGCGCCGGCAACCGCGCCTGCTACGCCGGCGCCCGTGCCCATCGACGAGCCACTGAGCACGCGCACGCGCGGGCGCACGCGGTCACGCGTGCCTCGCGCGACTCGCAGCGACACGGCCGCGTCGGGCGTGACCCAGACGGACGAGAACCGGGTGTTTGTGCGGACCAAGCCGATCCTGCGCATCGAGGACCTGTCGCCGGGCCGGCGCAAACGCCCGGGCTTCTTTTCCGCCGACTTCAGCGACGACGAAGACGAGCCGACGCCGGCCGTCGCGACCGTGTCGGCGTCGGCGGCGGCGGCGCCGCCGGCCAGCCCGCAGCCGCTGTCGCCGGCGTCGCAGGTCACCAGCCTGCCAATGCCAGGCACACCCGAGTTCGAGCGCAAGCGCAAGAACTTCATCGAGCCCAATTCGCTGGCGAACTCGCCCAACTTCCAGCGACTGAAGCGGCTGCGCGAAGCCGACATGCAGGTCCTGCTGCGCAAATCCATCACGAGCGATCCCGACGGACTTCGCCGCCGGATCGACGCCGAGAAGAAGGAGCAGGAGCGCGCCGAGAAGGAGCGCGCCGAGGAGCGCGCGCGGCTGGCCAGCGACTTCGAGGCCGAGAAGAAGCGCATCCAGGACGAGAAGCGGCGGCTGCAGTCCGAGCTCGAGTCCGAACGCGCCCGCATCGAGCAGGAGCGGAAACGGCTGGCGGACGAGGCCGCACGAGCGGCTGCCGCGGCCGCCACGGCCACTCCCGCCAAGCCGGCCTCCCAGCCGTCCCTGACGTCGACGTTTGTGGACGCGCCCAAGGACGCTGAAGCCACCAAGACCGAAGCCGACAAGGGCAAAGCCGACAAACCGGCGGCGCCGCTCTTCGGCGCCAAACCATCCACGCCGCTGTTTGGAGCAACCAACAGCAAGGACACCAAGCCGTCCGGATTCTCGTTTGGCTCGCCGGCGCCGGCGTCGACGCCGGCCCCGTCCGGCTTTTCGTTTGGCCAGCCGGCGAGCTCGGCCCCGACGCCGGCTTCGCCGGCCCCTGCATCCGCGACGTCGTCAAGCCCGGCCCCGTCCGGCTTCTCGTTTGGCGCCAAGACGTCGCCGGCGGCGGCAGCGGCGACGCCCTCCACGGCCTCGACGCTGCCGTCGTTTGGTGCCGCGGCCTCTGCGCCGGCGCTGTCGTTCGGCATACCGACGACGGCGCCGGCCGACACGCCGGCCGCCAAGCCCGCGCCGGCGTTCAGCTTCGGTTCGACACCGGCCGCGTCGATGGCGTCCACCGCCCCGACGCCCTCCACTGCCACGCCGGCGGCCTCGCCGTTCTCGTTTGGTGCGCCGGCATCCGCCGCCAAACCGGCCGAGGCCGCGACGCCGGCGGCCACGGCCGCGCCGGCTGCCTCGTCCACGCCGGCGTTCTCGTTTGGCGCCGCCAAGCCGGCCGAACCCGCGGCCCCGGCGGCCCCGGCCGCGGCTGCCTCGCCGTTCTCGTTCGGATCCAAGCCGGCCGAGTCGACGGCGTCGCCGTTCTCGTTCGGCTCGGCCAAACCGGCGTTTGGCGCCGCTCCTACGCCCGCGTTCGGCGCGCCCTCCGCCACGCCCGCCACGACTGCGCCGTCGCCGTCCTTTGGCGCGTCCACCAAGCGCTCGTTCGACACAGACTCGGCCGCGCCGGCCGCCAAGAAGGCAAACACGTCGCCGTTTGGGCAGTCGTCGCCGTTCTCGTTCGGCGCGAGCTCGACGCCGGCTCCCGCGTCGTCCGCGCCCGCGCCCGCGTTCTCGTTCGGCGCCACGGCCCCTGCATCCACGCCCGCCGCCGGCGGGTTCTCGTTCTCGCCCGCGCCGGCCGCTGGCGCAGGCACGGGTCCGGCCGCGGCCGCGTCGACCCCGGCGTTCTCGTTCGGCTCGCCCGCGCCGTCGTTTGGCGGGTTCGGCGGCAGCACGCCCGCGTCGGCCGCACCCGGCGCGGCCGCGCCCGCGTCTTCGTTCAGCTTCAGCTTCGGCGCAGGCGCGCCGGCACCGGCCGCGTCCAACCCGGCCAGCGTGTTTGGCTTCGGCGGGTCGGGGGGCGCCACACCCGCCACACCCGCCACGCCTGCGCCATCGTCACCAGCCTCGCTCGGCGCCAGCATGTTCGCGTCGCCCGGCCCGGCCACGCCCACGGTGCCCAACCGGCGCATCGCTAGCATGCGCAAGCCGCGGCGCACCCCGGCGCCCCGGTAGTCTACGAACGCTTTGTACCATACGGCCAGTTCGGCCACGCATTGTATTTACAGGTCAATCGCTGTCATCGTCACTGCCGTCCGACCAGCCAAACTCGTACTCGGCCGCGACGGTCTCGAGCTGGTCCTTGAGCAGCTCGCGGTCGTCGCTGCGCACAAAGCGCGAGACAAAGTCGCGCATCTGGAGCAGGTTTGTCCGGACCAGACTGGACGACCCCAGCGCCGCGCACACGGGCGTCGCGGGCTCGAACAGCGTGGGGTGCGACGGCGGCGTCGGGTACAGCACGCCGGTCGAGGTGTAGCCGGCCATGCCGCCGCCGGACACGGTCGCGGCCTCGTCGCCGTAGCGCAGCCAGACGTCTTCGGCGGCGTCGGCGGCGCGGACGACGCCGTAGCGCGAAAAGATGTGCGGCTCGCTGGCCGGCCGGCGGCGACCGACCCGCAGCGGCCCCGGCAGGTCGACGTTGTTGGCCCAGCCCAGCTGCAGCGGCGCGGCGCCGGCGCCGAGGACGACGCTGTCGGCGATCGTGCGGTGGCTGTTGCCACACACCTGCGCCACAATGTGGTCCAGCGACACGTGATCCGCCCGCAGCCGTGTCGGCAGCGTCATGGTCTCGACGACGGCGTTGAACAGCCCGCCGGCGGCCCATGGGCTGCTCAGGTCGAGCCCGGCCGCGGCCGGCAGCGCCGCCCTGAGTGCCGCCGCCCGCGGCCGCACCAGCGGCACGTACACGGTCGCCTGCGGCATGAGCTCGACCAGCGTCGCAATGTGCGCGTAGTACTCGCGGCGGTCCGCCGGCCGCTCGTCCTCGAGGCCCCACACGGCCACGGTGCCTTTCGGGACGTAGTCGTCGCGCAGCTCGGCCAGCACCTGCGCCGCAAACGCGCCCCATGCCGAGTCCACGTCGACCGCCATGTTGATGCCGCCGAAATGGTCGCACCGCTCGAGCATCCGCCGGAAGTGCGTCTCGACGACGCTCTCGCCGCCGTTGTCGGTCTTTTCAAAGTTGTTGTGCTCGGCCACGCCGACCTCGTAGCCCTTGAACTCCTTGCGGTGCTCGGTCGCACCCGCGGCGCCGGCCTCCACGTCCTGCCCGCTGCCTCGGGCGACGCCCTTGGGCGCCGTGACCGGGTCGTAGTCCCAGTTGGACACCTCCAGCAGCGACGACGGATGGAAGTAGACGTGGCAGTAGTCCGACCAGTACCGGCACTTGTCCGCGCTCAGCGCCGGCAGCGCGGCGTTCTGGTCGAGCGCCTGCACGTAGTCGCTGGCGGCCTTGCGCGGTTGCTCGACGCGCTCTGCGCCGCTGGTCGTCAGCGTGTTCGCGGGCCGCATGCCGTGCGGCTCACCGCAAGCTGTCGTCATGTGACGAGCCGCATGCCGTGCGGCGGGCTGCATAGGCCTAAGCCGCATCCTATGCGGCTCATGGGCGCAGTGCGCTCTGCCCGCAGGGCAGCCACCCTCGGCGGAGTCGCCGCCGGAGGCTCGTGCGTCGGCGGTGCAACGAGCCTCCGGCGGCGGCGCCCGCCCGGGGGGGGGCCCGGGGGGGGGGGCCGCCCCGCGGGCGGCCGATAACCCCCCCGCCCCCCCGCCCCAGCGTGGGGCGCGCCGTACCA
>NW_027117997.1:29061-35627 GCF_038497935.1 Neoaidaea tothii
GCGGGCCGGGGGGCGCGGCGCGGGGCCCCCCCCGCGGGGGGGGGGGCCCGGGGGGGGGGGGGGGGGGGGGGGCCCCCCCCCCCCCGGCCGGCGACTCCGTCGAGGGTGGCTGCCTTCGGCAGTGAGCCGCACGCCATGCGGCATATAGCCGCACGGACCCCAGGGCCCTGCCTCGAGCGCAGATTCCTTCTGCCCGGAGGGCAGCCACCCTCGACGGAGTCGCCGCCGGAGGCTCACCCGCCGGTGGCGCAGCAGCCTCCAGCGGCGACTCCGTCGAGGGTGGCTGCCTTCGGCAGTGAGCCGCATGGCGTGCGGCATATAGCCGCACAGACCGACCGTCTTCGCGCGCGCTTTGATCTGCCCCGGCAGGGCCGCCGGCGGACACTCGCTCGCGGGTGCGCACCAGCCCCAGCGGCGGCTCCGTCGGGGGCAGCGCGTCGGGCAGTGAGCCGCACGGCGTGCGGCTGAGCTTACCTCGGGGTCAACGCCTCCGGCGTCTCGTACAGAGCCGAGATCTTCTTGAGGGAGCCATAGCCGCCTGTGTCAGTGTGTCCCTGACCGGCGTACCTCTCAGGTCCCACAGCAGGGCGCGCGGCGAGTAGGTCTCTGTGCGGCCGTCCACGCCGAGCCCGGCAAAGAAGTTGACGTCGTGGTCGACCGGGGAGACGGTGTGGTCGTACGTGAAGTACTGTTCCTGCGCGTTGTAGTAGTGGGTCGTCAGGTGGTTGGCCTGCGCCGACAGCGACAGGTGGATGATCTCACGCATGGCGGTGCGCGGTCGCGGTTGCGTGGCCGGCGGCTATATCCCAAATCGCGGCGAATTTTTTTCACCACCGATCACGACAAGACCGCGACAAGACCGCGATTCGGCCGCCCACAGCCACCGCGCCGGGCGATCTCTGAGAAAACATCAGGGCGCACGACGGCAAGCACACAGTGCACGATGAGCGACGACAACAAGAAACGGCCGCCGGCGGCCAAGGAGCAGAAGCGAAAGAAGCGGCGGACAAGCCAAGGCGGAGCCGCGGCCGAGGCGGGCGAGGCGGCGGCGGCCGGGGCAGTGGCCGGGGCCCGCGCGGACGCCGCCGACGAGGCGCAGGAGCCCGCCATGGACGAGATCGAGCGCGAGCAGATGCGCAAGTACGGCTCGATCCTGACCAAGTACAAAGCCGTCGAGGCGCCGGCCGACGGCGCAGCGGCCGCCCACAAGCCCGTGGCGGCCGCGCGGGCAGCCGGCCTGGTGCCGATCCCCCAGCCCGAGGCGCACGCGCGCAGCGGCGACAGCGGGCGCGCCGAGTGGTTCGTGCGGCCGACATATGTCCGGCCCGACCAGACCCGGCCGTTCGCCAAGCTCGGGCTGAGCGAGCGCATGGTGCGCACGCTCGCCGACAGCGGGTTCGCGGACGCGTTCTCGGTGCAGATGACCATGATCCCCGAGCTGCTGCGCGGGATCCGCGAGCTGGCGCCCGACGCCAAGCCGTCGTACCTGGTCAACGCGGCCACCGGGTCCGGCAAGACGCTGGCGTACGGCGTGCCGATCGTCGAGGCGCTGCAGGGCCGCGTGGTGCCGCAGGTGCGCGCGCTGATCATCCTGCCGACCAAGCCGCTGGTGCAGCAGGTGCGCGCGGTCGTCGAGAGCCTTGCCCGGGGCACCAGCCTGCGCGTGGTCGCGCTCCGGTCGGACCGGCCGTTCCGCGAGGAGCAGGCGCTGCTGCGCGCGCACACGCCCGACATCCTGCTGGCCACGCCCGGCCGGCTGGTGGACCACATCCGGCAGTCCGGGCTCGTGCTCGGGCAGCTGCGGTTCCTCGTCATCGACGAGGCCGACCGGCTCCTCAACCAGTCCTTCCAGGAGTGGGTCGACGTGCTCATGGGCGCCATCGACGAGGACGCGCGGCTGCGGGCGCCGCTGACCGAGGCCTGGGCCGCGCCCGTCCAGAAGCTCATCTTCTCGGCCACGCTCAGCCGCGACGCCGGCAAGTGGGCCAGCCTGCGCATCAAGCTGCCGCGCGTCTACATCGTGGGCGAACGCGCCGGCCGCGCCGCCGCCGACGTGACCGACGACTTTGCCGTCCCGGCCACGCTCGCCGAGCACACCGTCGCCGTCCCGGACCCCGCCCTCAAGCCGCTCGTGCTGCTCAACCTGCTGCGCCAGGAGGGCGTCCGCGACCACGCCCTGGTCTTTGCCAAGTCCAACGAGGCCGCCGCCCGCCTGGCCGCGCTGCTGACCATCCTCGACGGCTCGCTCAAGCGGCCCGCCACCCCGTACCGCATCGGCGTCGTCACCGGCGAGCTGGACCTGGCCCAGCGCCGCCGCACGCTCGCCTCCCTGGCCGACGGCGCCCTCGACCTCGTCGTCTGCACCGACTTCATCGCCCGCGGCATCGACATTTCCCACATCAAGCACGTCGTCAACTACGACCTGCCGCTCTCGGCGCGCGAGTACGTCCACCGCGTCGGCCGCACCGCGCGTGCCGGCAACGACGGCGCCGCCTGGACCCTCGTCGCCAACTTCGAAAAGCGCTGGTACAAGGGCCTGCTGCGCCAGATCAAGCGCGCCCGCGACCAGCGCGTGGCCTCGCGCGACGTCACCATCTGGGACGGCGACGAGGCCGTCTACCAGCGGTCGCTGGCCGCGCTCGAGAAGACCGTCAAGGGACAGCCGGCCAAGGCCAAAAAGTAGTGTACATAGTCTCAAGCGCCGCACGCTGTGCGGCTCACAGTTGTTTCGGCTATATGCCGCTCGCCGGCGGCCACCGTGCCGTACCCACCCCCCCCCCCGGGGGCCGCCGCCGGAGGCTCGTTGCACCGCCGACGCACAAGCCTCCGGCGGCGACTCCGTCGAGGGTAGCTGCCCTTCGGGCAGAGCGGCGGGGTCCTTGCGGCTACATGCCGCACGGCGTGCGGCGCGGTGGGGCGCCGCACTAGACGCGGCGCAACACCACTTTGTGTCGTTAAGCTTGCTACGCTCCGGAGCCTGCGCGCACACAGGCGCCAGCAGAGCGCGATTGAGCCAGCACCGACGACAGGATGGACAAGTACAAGGCCGGGACCGCGTACAACATCGCGTGAGTACAGGCGGACGGCGGATGGCCGCGCGGCGGGCGTGGGCGGGCGGCCAAAGTCCGCGGCTCAGCAGCCGGCCGCCCCCTCGTCGCGCAGCAGCGCCGCCGCAGCAGCGCCGCCGCGCCAGGCCCGGACAGTGCTGACGGCCAGGATGGTCTCGGACTTCTTCTATCCGTCGCCCGGCGGCGTCGAGTCGCACATCTACCAGCTGTCGGCCAAGCTGATCTCGCTCGGGCACTCGGTCGTCATCATCACACACGCGCACAAGGACCGCGTCGGCGTGCGGTACCTCACGCACGGCCTCAAGGTGTACTACGTCCCGTTCTTCGTGCTGTACCGCGAGTGCGTGTTCCCGTCGGTGTTCACGTTCTTTCCGGTCTTTCGGCAGATCGTGATCCGCGAGCAGATCAACATCGTGCACGGCCACGGCAGCCTGAGCTCGCTCTGCCACGAGGCAATCCTGCACGGGCGCACGATGGGCCTCTCCACGGTGTTCACAGACCACTCGCTGTTCGGGTTCGCGGACCCCGGCAGCATCCTCGGCAACAAGCTGCTCAAGTTCACGCTGTCGGACGTGGGCCACGTCATCTGCGTGTCGCACACGTGCAAGGAGAACACGGTGCTGCGGGCGTCGCTGGACCCGGTGTCGGTCAGCGTGATCCCGAACGCGGTGGTGGCGTCCAACTTCCTGCCGGACCCGGCCAAGGCGTCGACCGAGCACATCACGATCGTGGTCATCTCGCGGCTGTACCCCAACAAGGGCGCGGACCTGCTGACCGCGGTCATCCCGCGGATCTGCCTGATGCACCCCTCGGTCAACTTCATCATCGCCGGCAGCGGGCCGCGCGAGATCGACCTCGAGCAGATGCGCGAGAAGTACCAGCTCCAGGAGCGCGTCGAGCTGCTCGGGTCGGTCCGGCACGAGGACGTCCGCGACGTGATGGTGCAGGGGCACATCTACCTGCACCCGTCGCTGACCGAGGCGTTCGGCACGGTGCTGGTGGAGGCCGCGTCGTGCGGGCTGCTGGTGGTGACCACCAACGTCGGCGGCATCCCCGAGGTGCTGCCGTCGCACATGACCATCTTCTCGTCGCCGGCGGAGGACTCGCTGGTGGCGGCCACCAGCCACGCGATCTCGCGCATCGAGTCGGGCCAGGTCGACACGTCCACGTTCCACGAGGAGGTCACGGGCATGTACTGCTGGCAGGACGTCGCGCGGCGGACCGAGCAGGTCTACGACACGGTCGTGCGCATCGAGAACGACCCCGTGGTCGACCGCATCAAGAAGTACTACGGCTGCGGCGTGTGGGCGGGCAAGCTCTTTGTGATCTGCGTCGTGATCGACTA
Source organism: Neoaidaea tothii (assembly GCF_038497935.1). Lineage (NCBI taxonomy): Eukaryota > Fungi > Ascomycota > Lipomycetes > Lipomycetales > Lipomycetaceae > Neoaidaea > Neoaidaea tothii. The sequence goes on from NW_027117997.1 coordinate 33,475, forward strand.
CATCCTGCTGTGGGCGCTCGAGGCGCTGTACCCCCGCGACGACATCGACCGCGTCAAGAAGTGGCCGCGGGCGCCGTTCGGCCGGCCGCGGCTCGCGGGCGACCCCGCGCTGGCCGAGAAGATCGAGTCCGAGGACGAGGACGCGTATTGATGTACCTAGAACTAGAGGCGGGCGTCGCGCCCGCCGTGGACCACGTCGCCGGACCGCGCGCGCAGCACGCGCCGCAGGATCTTGCCGGACGGGCTCTTGGGGATCTGGTCGAGCACGACGAGGCCGCCCCAGAGGCGCTTGTGGCGGGCGACCTGCCCGTCGAGCCAGCGCTTGACCGCGCCGGGCTCGGTGCCGGCGGCGAGCACCACGAACGCGCGCGGCTGCTCGGTGGCGGCCGCGTCGTCGTAGACGCCGACGACGGCGGCGTCGAGCACGCCGGCGTGGGTGAGCAGCAGCGCCTCGAGCTCGGACGGCGCGACCTGGAAGCCCTTGGACTTGATGAGCTCCTTGGCGCGGTCGACGATGGTCCAGTACCCGTCGGCGTCGACCTGGCCGACGTCGCCGGTGCGCAGCCAGCCGTCGGCGAACGTGGCGGCGGTGGCGGCCGCGTTGTCGAGGTAGCCCATCATGACGTTGACGCCCTGGACGAGGATCTCGCCGGGCTGGCCGGGCGCGACGTCGGCGCCGGCCTCGTCGACGAGCCGCGCGCGCACGCCGGGCACCAGCCGGCCGATCGAGCCGGCGCGGCTGTCCGGCCGGCTCGGCGGCAGCATGTGCAGCACGGGCGACGTCTCGGTCAGCCCGTAGCCCTGCACGACCGTCAGCGCGTTGTCGAACCGCGCCTGCAGCGCCAGCGCCAGCGACGCGCTGAGCGGCGCGGCCCCGGACACGAGCGTCCGCAGCGTCTCGGTCAGCGCCGGGAAGCGCGCCACCAGCGGGCTCTTGGCGAGCAGCACGACCACGGGCGGCACGACGTGCGCGAGCGTGATCCCGTACGTGACCGTGGCCGCCAGAAACGGCTCGAGCCCGAACGACGGGAAGACGACGACGGTGGCCGCGGCGTACACGGCCAGATAGACGTGCATCGTCAGCCCGAAGATGTGGCTCTGCGGCAGGAACGCGCCCACGACGTGGTCCGGGCCCATCAGCTCGCTCTCGGCCAGCAGCGTCTGCAGCGTGTTGTTGGCCAGGTTCGAGTGCGACGTCATGACGCCCTTGAACTTGCCGGTCGTGCCCGACGAGAAGCACAGGTACGCGAGCGCGGCGTCCGACGCCGCTGCGAGCGGCACCGCGTCCCGGCGCCCGCGGGTGGCCCTGGCCGCGGCCACGATCTGCTCGAAGCTGGCCACCGCCACGGCCCCGCCGACCGCGCGCGTCGCCACGTCCAGCCAGTGGCCGTCGGCCGCAAACACCAGCCGCGCGCGCGCCGTCGTCAGCTGCTCGCGCACGTCCTCGCCCGTGTACGCGATGTTCATTGGCGTCACGACCGCGCCGACCGCCATCAGCGCGTGATTCAGCGCGATCAACCGGATGTGGTTCGGACAGAACAGGCCGACCACGTCGCCGGGGCGCACGCCGTGCTCGGTCGCCAGCACGTAGCTCAGCGCGCGCACGAAATCAAAGTGCTGGGCCGCCGTCACGCGTTCGCCGGTGGCCGCGTCCACCAAGATCGGCTTGTCGCGCCGCACCCGCAGGTACGGCGACGACTCGAGCAGCTCGCTGAGCGAGCCGGTGAACGGCTCGAATGGAATAGAAGACGTGTACACTCGCTTGTCGGCCATGATTGCTTCGCTTCGGCCGGCGCGGTTTTATGTTGACCCCGCTCGCCGGGGTAACTCAATTACCCCACATCACCTGACTGCGTGCCGCGGCCCGTGCAGGAGCGCCGCACGGCGTGCGGCGCTTGCGGCTGTATGCCTGCCGCAGGCGCACCCCGACGGAGTCGCCGCCGGAGGCACGCACTGATGCCGCGGCTATATGCGGCTATATGCCTGCCGCAGGCAGCACCCCCGACGGAGTCGCCGCCGGAGGCACACTGATTCCCGGCGGCTATATGCGGCTATATGCCTGCCGCAGGCAGCACCCTCGACGGAGTCGCCGGCGGGGGGGCGGGGGCCCCCCCGCCGGGGGGGGGGGGGGGGGGGGGGGGGGGGGGGGGCGG
>NW_027117997.1:35637-45429 GCF_038497935.1 Neoaidaea tothii
GCCCCCCCCGGGGGCGCGCGGCGTACCATCGCCCCCAACCCCCCCCCCGCCCCCGGCCCCCCCCCCGCCGGCGCCCCCCCCGGCGCCCCCCCCGGCCCCCCCCCCCCGGGCGGCGACTCCGTCGAGGGTGCTGCCTGCGGCAGGCGACTGTGTGCGGCTTGCGGCGGTCGCAGGCATCGTGGAAGAGCGGTATCGGCGTGAAGGGGTATGAGAGCAAAGGTAGAGTAATGTGAATGTATTGAGTCGACAGAGGTGCGCAGGCACCACAGAACAGGCCAAGGGTGCGAACTATAGCATTAGTGGTCTCCGCGGGGGCTACCCAAGTCGCAAAGCCGGCCGGCGGGCGGCATGTCCGCCAGGTGGGGTTCGGGCTAGAGAGAAACAAGACGTCAACGGCTGGACAAAGCGTACAAAAAACAGCCTGGGCGGCCGGGGGCGCGCCGGGCGCGGCCGGACCTAAACATGGCATTAATGCAGCGACAGCTAGAGATCCTTCGAGCGCGGGAACCTGGCGTCAGCGGGGCCGGGCGCGCACGTACCTGAGCGTGTACACGCGGTCGATGATGGGGCTGGCGCTGATCTGGCGGCCGCCAAAGAAGCGGCCGTTGAGGCCCTGAATGGCCTTCTCGCCGCCGGCGAGGGTGTCGAACTTGACAAAGATTTCCCCCTGCGAATTAGGATCGACGGCGATGTGGGCCACGCGGCCGTATTTCTCCTCGCACTCGGCCTTGACGTCCTCCTCGAGCTCGGTGACCCAGTCCGAGCCTTCCTCCTCTGCGGCGTCAAACATGTTACTGAGGACCACGCAGCGCGACGGCGCCGGCGCGGCCGCGGCGCGGCGCGGCCCGTCCGGCACCGGCAGCGCGTCCTCCTTGCGCATGAGCTTCTTCATCAGGCTCTCGCGCGAGACCGGGTTGAACGAGACGCCCGAGACGTCGGCGTCGTCGAGCGCGGACGCGAGCGCGCCCGTGGGCTTGTGGTCGTCCCTGCTCTTGAAGTTAACGCGCGTGTCGAGCGTGGGCCCGTGGCTCGACGGGGCGTTGAGCCGGCTGATGATGGTCTGCGGCGGCTCGCTGTTGATCTTCTCGTTGCCGAGGCCGACGCGGATCGGCCGCCCGCCGAGCTTGAACCCGTTCAGCTCGAGCGCGGCCTCGGAGCTCTCGCGCAGCGCAAACTGGATGAAGCCGTAGCCCTTGGACCGCTCGCCGGACTCGTCCTTCTGGAGCGCGACAAACTCGATCTCGCCGTAGGGCTCGAAGATCTGCTTGAGGTCTGTCTCAGTAATACCAAAGTGCACGTTGCCGACGTAGAGCCGGTGGTACGGCCCGCTGTGCGTCGACTGCTGCTGCTGCTGGCGCTGCTCCTCGAGCGCCTGCTGCGCCGCCGCCGACGACTCGGCCCGCGCCAGCCGGTTCTTCTCGGCCTCGGTCAGCTGCGCGATGATCGGGATCTCGAGCAGCTTCTGCCCGGTCATGCTGATCGCCTTGGTGACCGACTCGACGTCGCGGAACTCGACGTACCCGACGCCCTTGGACCGGCCCGAGATCCGGTCCTTGACGATCTGCGCGTCGCGCACCGGGCCCGCCTGCTCGAAGAACGCGATCAGCTGCTTCGTCCGCAGCCGCGCCGCCAGCTGCTGCACAAACACCGTGCGCTGGTCCCGCTCGTCCTCCGTCAGCCGCGGCGAGTCCTCGCGCGCCGCGCGCCGGTCCCGGCCCTCGTCCCGGCCGCGCTCGTCCCGCCGCCGCTCGTGCCGCGGCGACCGCGACCGCGACCGGTAGTGCCGGTCGTCCCGGTACCGGCTGCGGTCCCGATCCCGGTCCCGCCGGTCCCGCTCGCGCTCGCGCTCTCGCTCGCGCTCGCGGTCCCGGGCTCTGTCTCGTGAGCGGTCTCGTCTGCGGCTCTCGCGCGACCTGTCGCGCTCCCGGTCCCGGCTTCTACCTCCGTCGCGCTCCCGCGATCCGGACAGCGACCGTCGCCGGTCCCGCGGGCTGTCCGCTGCCCGCCGGCTGTCCTGTCGTCAGCGCCGCCGCATCTGCCACTTACCGGCTCGCGTTCTCTGGATCGAGCGCTCTCGCTCATCGCTGCAGCAATGCCTGCTGCCTGCTTCTATCGTGTGTGCGCCGCTCTGCGCCCTCGCTGTCTCCGCCTGTTCGTGCCGTGCGGACTGTGCTGTTCTGGTCTATCAAGCGCGGTTGCGGCGGAAAAACGAGGAAGCGGCAGAATCCCGCGTGACCGTACGGGGGATGCGGCACAAGTGCGCGGCCGCGTGACACCGCATGGTCACGTGGCGCAGCAGCGCGCACGCGTCTCAGCCGCGCGCCGTGCGCTGGCCGGCCTGGCCGGCCCGGCGCCACGCGGGACGCGCCTGCGCCGGGCGGCTATATGCGGCTATATGCCGCCGCTCGCAGAGCCCCCGAAGGAGCTCCGCCGGAGCACGCCGACAGCGCGTGGGACGATTCCGCCGAGCAGGGCCTGCGGCGGGCGGCTACGACGCCTGCGTGCGGCTATATGCGGCTATATGCGGCTGTATGCTATCTCGAGCCGCCCCGGACCCTCGACAGACTCGCCGCCAGCTTAGGCGACCGACCGAGCGAATGCTCGCCGAAGCCTATAACGACGCGCACGCCCGGCAGCGTCGGGCGGCCGCTCAGGGGCCGGCAGGTGCCAGTACGGCGAGACGTAGTCCGGGCAGATGACCCAGCAGGCGACTGAGACCTGGACCGCCGCCAGAAGCGCTGAAACACAGCCGCCGCGCGGTCGACGGCCGTCGGGCGCACGACGTGGTACGCGGCCCGTCGCGGCGCCGCGAACGTCAGGGTCCAGCGGCGTAGCAAGAGAGCAAGGCGGCAAGTCCGCAGCGGCCGGCGGCGGCGGCCCGGCCGGGGTATGCAGGGCGTCGGATCTCACATACCGCCGTGGGCTCCCCTGAGGCAGGCCCGGGTCGGGGCTACCCGGCGTGCGGTGGCACCCAGGGCAGCGCGCTACCCGGCCGACGACCCGCGCCGCACGGCGGCACGCTATCGCGGCTGCTGCATCGGCTCCGTCCACACCGCACCGCAACCACACGACCGCTCGCAATCGCATCCCCAGCATTCACCAGCAAGCGGCAAGATGTCGGCGCACACGCAGCCTCCCGCAGACCACGACTTTGAGTCGCTGATTGAAGTCGACAACGACGCCGGAGTAAGTAGCGCGCAGCGGGCAGGTCCGACGGGACCCCGACCGGCTCGTTGGCCGCAGCGCTGACCGCCAGGTCGACCTCGGCGAGCCCGATCTCGAGTTCCACGACTTCCACAGCGCGGACGGCGTCCAGGGCAAGATTCCCGGCGAGGAGAACCGTAAGGGCGGGCCGTTCGCAACTGACCACAGGCCGGTTCCTCGAGCGCGGCGCGCCCCCCAGCGACCGTCCCGTGAGCATCTGGACGGTGCGCTACTACCAAAAGTACTTCAATGTCGAGACTGCGGACGTGGTCAAGCGGTGCGCGGCCGCGCTGTACCCCAAGTCGTACTTTGTCGAGATCGTGGGCGACAACCCCGACCTGTACGGCCCGTTCTGGATCGCGTCCACCGTCGTCATCGTGCTCACGTTCTCGTCGACGCTGGCAGGCGCGGCCGCGTCGCACCTGGCCGGCGTCAGGTACGAGTACAAGTTCGGTCTGCTGAGCGCGGCCGCCGCCCTCATGTACGGCTACACCTTCGTCGTCCCGCTCGTGCTGTGGGCCGTGCTCAAGTACTACAAGTCCGAGCACGCCAACGTGCTCGAGTGCGTCACGCTCTACGGCTACGCCAACACCATCTGGGTGCCCGTGTCGCTCGTCAGCATCTCGCCCATCGAGATCTTCGACTTCCCGACCATCTCCAACGTCGTGCGCTGGCTGTCGGCCGCCGTCGGCTGCGCTGTGTCGACCACCTTCCTCGTGCGCAACCTGTACCCGGTGCTCAACAGCACCGAGGCGCGCACGTCGCGCATCCTGCTGGTCGCGGTGGTCGCTGCCCAGCTGGCGTTTGCGCTTGTGGTCAAAATTGTGTTCTTTGCGTACGGTGCCCTGTGAGCCCGCTAACCCTAGCTACTCCATCGAGGACGACGACGACTAGACAGAGGCGTTCGCGCGAATACATTCTTCATAGTAGACTGCGGCGCCGCGCGCCGCCCGGCGGTGCGGTCTGGCGCCGGGGCGGCTATATGCCGCACGGCGTGCGGCTCGCTGCCGAGGCAGCCACCTCGACGGACTCGCCGCCGGAGGCTAGCTGCACCACCTGTGCATGAGCCTCCGGCGGCGACTCCGTCGAGGGTAGCTGCCCTGCGGGCAGAGGAAGTTTGCGCTCGAGGCGACACCCTGGGGTCCGTGCGGCTATATGCCGCACCGTGTGCGGCTCACTGCCGCAGGCAGCAACCCTCGACGGAGTCGCCGCCGGAGGCCTTGCACCGGCGGTGCGCGAGGGTCGGGGCCGTGCCGGCGCGTGGCCGGGCGTGCGTGCGCCGCACGCGGTGCGGCGCGGACCCTAACCCCTGCGGCCAGGTGCAATTTTTTCAAAAAAAATTCGCGCGAGCACGACCAACGAAACCGACGACGAAATCGAGCAAGCGGCGCGGATCGAATCGCAGCCAGTTCAGAAGGTGTACGGAGGGTTTAGTCGACAGATAAAGCCGGCACTATGAGTTTGTCAAACTGCAGATACTACGAGAACAAGTACCCCGAGGTCGAGGACCTGGTGGTGGTCAACGTCCGGCAGGTAAGTGGGCCCCCACGGGCAGGCTGACGACGCAGATCGCCGAGATGGGTGCCTACGGTAAGCTGGGGATGGGGCGGGCGCGGATGGCGGAGCCGCGCGGGCGCGGGCGTGCTAACGGCGACAGTCAAGCTGCTTGAGTACGACGGCATCGAGGGCATGATCCTGCTGTCGGAGCTGTCGAGACGGCGCATCCGGTCGATCCAGAAGCTCATCCGGGTCGGGCGCAACGAGGTGGTGGTGGTGCTCCGCGTGGACAAGGAGAAGGGCTACATCGACCTGTCCAAGCGCCGGGTGTCGGCGGAGGACGTGGTCAAGTGCGAGGAGCGGTACAACAAGTCCAAGGCGGTGCACTCGATCCTGCGCCACGTGGCGGAGAAGCACGACATCGCGCTCGAGACGCTGTACCAGACGATCGGGTGGCCGCTGTACCGCAAGTACGGGCACGCGTACGACGCGTTCAAGATCGCGATCACGAACCCGGGCACGGTGTTCGAGGGCATCGAGCCGCCGACCCAGCAGGTTCTGGACGAGCTGATCTCGCACATCCAGAAGCGGCTGGCGCCGCAGCCGACCAAGGTGCGCGCGGACATCGACGTGACGTGCTTCGGGTACGAGGGCATCGACGCCGTCAAGAAGGCGCTGCGCGCGGGCGAGGACCTCAACACGGACTCGGCCCCGGTCAAGGTCAAGCTCGTGTCGCCGCCGCTGTACGTGCTCACGTCGCAGTGCTTCGACAAGCAGGTGGGCATCGAGGTGCTCGAGCGCGCCATCGTGGAGATCGAGAAGTCGATCAAGGCCTCGGGCGGCGAGTTCGCCGTCAAGATGGCGCCCAAGGCCGTCACCGAGAGCGACGACGCCGAGCTGGCGGCGCTCATGGAGCGCAAGGAGCTCGAGAACAAGGAGGTCTCGGGCGACGACGACGACTCGGAGAGCGAGGCCGGCGAGATCGAGTAAAAGTCTGAATACACTGCGATACACATACACGGCGCCGCGCAGGACTATGTACAGGGCGCGGCTGCCTAGATGAAGTTGGCGATCGACATGCGCGACGACGACGAGCCCGGCTTGTCGTCGGCCGGCTCGAGCTTGGGGATGGGCGCGGCCACGGCGCCGCCTGCGGGCGCGCTGCCGGCGCCGGCCGAGCCCGGCGGCCGCGCGCGCGCGTCTGCGAACGCCTGCCGCGTCGTGTAGAACCCGCTGGTGCCGGCCAGCTCGCGCACCACCGCCGTCAGTCCGTCCCAGTTGTCCCACGACGACGACGGGCCGGCCGGCACGATCGTGGGCTGCATCAGCACCGGCGGGCCGCCGGCGGCCGGCCGCCGCGCGTCCGCCACCGACGCCGCGTCGCCTGTGCGTGCGGCCTTGGCCGGCCGGCTGGCGGCGTCGCCGCGCCGCTTTGCCGCGGCCTGGCTGAGCGCCGCCAGCCCGTCCGCGGCCTCCGCGTCCGCGTCCGCCGGCGCCGCCGGCAGCGGCCGCGCCAGCCCCTGCGACGGCGCCGGCGCCGGCGCCACGTCGTCCCAGACCCACGAGTCCGAGCCCTGCTGCAGGTCGCCGGAGACGACCGCGATGGCGTCCTCGTCGCCGTCCAGCGTCCAGCCCGGCGTGCCACGCACGCGGTCGCGCACCAGCGTCGCCGCGGCCTCGATGTAGCTCCCGTAGGCCGAGATGTACTGCCGGTGGTGCGCGATTGCGGCCAGCAGGTCGACCAGCACCAGGACCTCGTCGCACAAGCCACGCGCCAGCAGAAACAGCACGCACCGCCACACGTGCGCCGTGTTGAACGCGGTCAGCACCTGGCTCAGCCGGTGCGCCCACTCGCCCCGCGTCATGCGGCCGCCGCGGTACAGCACCATCGTCCGCGCCACAAAGTCGGTCGTCTCCAGCGCGATGTTGGCGCAGTTGTCGAGCGCGGACCGCCGCACGTCCGATGGCGCGTCCACCGACAGGTTGTGGCGGTGCACGAGCACCTTCAGATTCTGCACCAGCGCGATCGGAATCAGAAACACCGGGTCCAGGTACCCGTCCGCGTCGCCGGCCGAGCACGTCCGCAGGTCGGTCACGATCGACCAGAACGACACGAAGAACGAGTCGAACGCGGCCAGCGCGGGCTTGAGCAGCACCGGCGACCGCATGATCTTGCGGATGGGCCCGATGATCCGCAGAATGTGGATCAGCGGCAGCAGCAGCGACGTGACCGTGCGCTCGTTGCGCGGCTTGACGCCGCTGTCCGAGATGTCCTCGCAGTCGGCCGGCGAGGGGAAGCCGACGTCGCAGTCCTCGTCGGCGATGAGGCACGTGCGCCCGAGCTCGGTGGCCATGATCCGGTCCGAGACGTACAGGCCCCACCACAGCCGGCGGCGGAGCTCGGCCTGCAGCGGCGGCTCGCGCGCGAGCTCGGCGTGGAGGCCGATGTCCTGGGCCATGCGCACAGCCACGGCGAACCACGCCCAGGCGGCCGAGCGGCAGTTGAGCTCGAAGAGATAGATGGAGATGAAGTACGCGGCGCGCGAGTGGTCGGCCGTGTACGACTCCTCAAAGGGGTCGACGAGGTTGCGGGCGGCGGCGATGAAGTCGCGCGAGCGCGCGGCGAGCTCGGCGCGGTCGGCGTCGGACTCGGCGGGCGACGTGAGGGCGCCGAGGGCGAGGACGGCGAAGAAGGACGACGCCCACGCGGCGCCGACGGGCGCGAGGTCGCCGGCGGCGTAGAGCGCGGCCACCTTGTCCATCAGCGTGGGCCAGTGGACGACGGGGATCCAGAGGTGGTAGCCCTGGCGGTAGTTGTCGAGACAGCGCTGGACCAGGGCGCGGTCGGGGAGGGCCACGGGCGGCTCGGGCCGGACCGCGGGCGGCGAGCGGCAGTGCGCGGGCAGCTTGAACACCGGCGGCGCGTGCTCGAGCAGGAACGCGCGCGCGACGTTGAGCGGCGGCGGCGGCGTTTTGCGGCGGCGGCGCGGCTCCTGGCGCAGATCGGGCACGCGCAGGTCCGCGCCCGCGCCCGCGCGCGCGGCGCCGCCGAACGGCGCGGCCGGCTGGGGGTACGCCGGCGCGGCCAGGTCGTCGGCGTCGTCCGCCGCGTCGGCGCTCGCCGGCGAGCCGGGCCCGGAGTCGTCGCCGAGGGCGATGCCGGGGTCCGGCACGGCGATGCCCGCCGTCCGCAGCGCGCCCGTCAGCGCCCCGATGTAGGTCTGCGACGCCTGCAGCTGCCGCTCGAGGTCCTGCAGCTGCTTCAGCGACGACATGCGCTTGTTGGTGTCCTTGGTGAACTGGCACTTGAGCTTGCGCGAGATGCACTCGGAGCAGGCCGTGCTTTCCGTGGCATCGCACTGGGGTCAGCGCGCACGCGCGCGCACGTACCTTGACCTTGCGCTCTCGGCACGCATCGCACGACGGGTCCTTGCGTCGCTGGCGGAACGGGCGCCGCGGCAGCACCGCGCGCAGGTCCGGCGACGGCCCTGGCGACGACGGCCGCGGCGGGCTCGGGGACGCGCGGTGATCCTCCGCCAGCGGGCTCGCGCGCGGACGGCCGTCAAAGGCCAGCTCGTAGCGGCCGTACGGCGGCGAGCCGGCAGCAAAGGGCCGGCCCATGTACCCCGGGGGCGGCAGGCCGGCCGGCCCGGCCGGATACCGCGGCGGCGAGTACGGCCCCGGCGCACCGGCCGGGGCCAGGGCGTACGGCGGCGGGAGCGGGTTCATCGCGCACGCGGGGAGGGGTGGAGGCGGCGGCCGGGCGCGGGGGCCCTTTTGAGCGCGCGGTGCCGAACGCCGCCGGCGGTCGCGCGCTGCCGGTGGCCGACGGACGCGGCGAAGAGTAGCGCCCGAACCTTAAACCGACAGACGAGCATGCCGGCACCGCCCCATACCGGCTTCGGCTAGCGCCACATCAACTCTAATGTGAACACCTTTAGACTTTCAGAGAGCCCGGCCCGTGGGCTCGCGCCCTAGCCCTTGCCGCCCGCCGCGTACCGCCCGCGGCGCGCGGACCGGGTCCGGGCCTGGGCCGGCGGGCCCGCGCCCGGACCGCGCCGCACCACGTGCGGCGCCAGCCGCCCCGCCCCTCCCGGGCGATCGCCCTGCGCCCGCGCCGGCGCCGGCCGCCCACCGGCCGCCCACCTCGGCCGCTACTGCCCCTACCGGCCGCCGCCTTGCCGCTTCGCTCCGGCTGCCGCCCGGCCCGCTAGCGCGGTGTCAATCGGGCTCAGCCACGTCCTAGGCCGCGGCTAGCCCCGCCTAGGGTTTGCGCTCTGCGCCCGCGCGAACGGCTCGCCCAGCCGACGCCCCGGCACGCGCCGGCACGCCGCCGGCACCTAGCGGCGGCCGGCACGCGCCAGCTCCGGCCCCGCGCACGGCGCGGCCCCGCACGCCGATCGTCGCGTGCGACCCACCGCTGTCACACCGGCGCGCGGCCGGCGGGCGGAGGGCCCCGGCTGCGGCGGCGGCGGGCGGCGCAGGCACCGCGCCGGCGGCTCGCGTAGCCTGGCCCGCGCGGCCGCGCCCCCGTGCGGCCGCGGCCGCCGTTGCCGCCGCTGCCGGCCCGCCGGCTGACGTGGCCGCGGCCGCCCGCAGGGACCACGCCGCCACGCCGCCGAGCGCCCATGCGCTTATAGGGCGCGCGCAGCCGCGGCGAGGCCGGCCGTGCCCCTGCGGACGTGCGGCGTCTTGCGGCCGTGGCGGCGCACGTGCACGCCGCGGCCCGGCGGCGCAGCCCGCAGGCCTGCCGCCGTCCGGTCTGGCAGCCCTAGCGGGCTTGGCTCGCCGATGGCGGACGGCTACTGCACCGCACGCCCGCTAGCCGCTAGCCCGCAGCGGGCGTGCTGCGCGCGCGCTGCGGCCGCGCTTAGTCACGCCGTATCTGCCGCCGGTCAGACGTCAGACGACGCCCTGATAGCGCCCAAGTCAGGCACGCGGCGGGCGCGCCGCGGCGCCGGCGGGCGCCGGCGGGCGGCGCCCCCCCGCGCGCGGCCCCGGCGGGCCCCCGCGCCCCCCCCCCCCCGCGGGCCCCGCCGGCCCCCCCCCCCCCCCGGCGGCCCCCCCCCCCGCGCCCCCCCCGGGGGCCCC